>NC_056728.1:758172534-758347534 GCF_019279795.1 Protopterus annectens | reverse complement strand
TGACAGTCGGTTAGTGTGCATATGTATAGTACATGTTAATGTTCATGAGAGGCATATTTATACATTTGCAAGTATACATATTTATGAATAGGACACATACTTGACAACTACTTATATGTATGTATGTGTGATGTGTAGGTATGCAAATATAAGTATGTACATTTATAGATATATGACTACATATCTGGAGTTATACATGGCCATGTATATGAACAACCGCATCCGGGAGGTACGTGCATCATTATGGCGAGGAATCTGGACGTTGTATACAATTTGTGGACATGTACTATTTGGAAGATGGCTATTGGGAAGCTTCATGGGAACATGTGAAAGGTATATATTCCCGATAATGCACGTGGGGAGACGAGCATCACGGTCAGGTGTTTATTCCCGCGTCATAGGTTCTGCAGGACCGGGTGGAGGCTGAGCAGAGTTGTGGGCAAGTACTGCTAATCTGACTTGTGCCCGGATGTCAACAGGGGTGGACATCGTGTTATGCCACAAAGTCTAATCTTGAGAACAGACACTTATCCCATGAGGGATGTCCAAAAATTGTGGATGACGAATGCCATTCTTCTGGTTATTTGAAAATGTGGGAGGGTTATGCATGCATAGGATACCTAGTTTGCAAGCCTGAGACTGCCTAGGGTGAGACTGCCTACTAGATGTGGGTAGGGGGCACTATGTGCAGATATGGCTGGGCCAAGCTAGCAGCCCGATATGGGTGGTTTTGGTGGACGTTCAGCAAAGGGGGTGGTGGTGTGCTGTGGAGGGGATGATGGGTATTCAATTATGCATCCAAGTGTGTCGGGGTTGGATGGCTCAGTTCATTCCAGACCATTATGTGGGTGTGAGCCGGTAACGTTTCTGTACATGTGTATTGCACATTTTAATGTTCATATGTTTGTGGGATTGTGTTCTGCAGTATGGCCTGTCAGGGTGTATTGGGGATGTGAATGTATGTTCTTTGGTTTCCTTTCTTTCACTGCTCCCTCGTACACCTCCAGTTCACCTATTGTACATCCGACCCAGTCTCCCCTTGGCAAATTATTACATTACCCATCACCAACCCATATTCCACAAACACACCATCCATCCCTTCTCTGGTTGATGGCCCATAGCACAGACAGCAGTACACATTGTGTACTCTACATATCTCTGGTACCAATATGATTGTGAGGACAACCCTAACATATTTGATCTTCCACATGCTGTACTTCATGCACATAGGTACACGCAAATACTTATCTTTCATGACATGGTAGGTAGACGCGGGTAATACCCATTCATCTTTGGGCCATCCAGACATATTGAGCGAATACTCTGACCATTGGGCTAGGCTTAGCAAAAGGCAGCGGCACGCAAACATGCTGCATTTCGCTTCCACTTGGTATAACAATCAACACTACAATGAAATACGGGCACAGGGTTTTAAATGTCATTGTTCAAGGGACAAGGGCTCAATATTCAGCTACATGCTTTTGTGTTTACTTTTTATTTTGGTGTTCGCAGAACTCTCTTCTATGCTTTGCATACATTTCAGTATCTGCAGACACTGACAGGAGTGATTACTGTTAGAGGCAGGCTGTACTAGTCAGCATTTTAGGTCGCGCGCCTGTAGTCGACATGTTCACACCTCCATGCAGCGCTTAGACATGCCCCTTCCACTCACACATATTTCCTGTGCACGTGGATGTTGCGGCAGTGCACCTTCATTAATATGCATATGGTGCTGCTGCGCCATCTCTATGCCACACGGTTGGCGCAAGCCTAACGCCGTCCTTGCGCCGAGTTTCATGAATCCCGGGGTTTATCTTTTAATAATTTTGCGGCACAGTAATATATCCTATTTACTTCTGTTATATTACATGAATTTCTGTTAATAATCTTGATTACCATGTTCATTTATTTTATCAGACTTCTAACATTTTGGAGCTTATTGACTTTCTGTGATCTATTCCTTTCATCAATCTTAATATGTCTATCCATTCTATTACATCAAGCAACTCTTCCCTTAAATGGTTTTCTTCTAAACTGAGGGCATATTCTTTATTCTTTGTTTCCTGCGGCCATTCTACAGAAAGTTCCAAAACATCTGCCTGTGACATATTCATGTCAGCTGAATCTTGCATCATCTGTTGCTCGTTTATATGAAAACTCACTTGCCTGTCACAGCTCAATGGCCTATCACTCCACACCATTAATTGCATCAGAGTTGCCACCATTTCCTGTTCCTTCTATTGTTGCACAACTCCAACTGAACCTTTGTACTGGTTTCCTTTTAAAGGCTGCAGAGTATCTTCATGTGACAACTGATCAGATGCTTCCTGTTCCACCTGTTTCTCCTTAATTTAGGAACTCACTGTTCCATTATGAAATGATGTTACTAGAACTGGATTTTTTATATTAAATCTTTCAGTTCACATGTAATACGTAACATCGATTTCTATTTCTTTAACTTCTCCATTACTAATCTTCTGTTCTGTGTCCCCTATTTCTGATCTTATTTTTTGTATTGTGAAATTTCCCATATCTGGGTGCCTTTGCCTGTATTTCACTTCAAACATCTTTGGAGCTGCTTTTTTATATTAATTAGTTTGGCTTTCTCCTTTGCATAAATATTACACCATATTAGATCTCTCTTTCTTTCCCATGTCCATGTTTCTTTTTTATACATTTCAAAAATCTTTAGGTTTTGTTATTTATATTTTCACACTTCCTCATTTGCTTCTTCTTCCATACGCCCCAAGGTTTCTTGGTCTATTTAATGTTTTTCATGAATTTGTTGTATTAATGAACACATATTTGCATTTGAAGCTTTTCTTGTGCAAGTATTTCTCTTTCCACTAATTTCTCTCTTTAATCTTTTTGAATATCTTCTATCCAGAAATTCTGTGCTTCTTACGTAATAGTAAAAATACATACATTCTTTCTTCATAGGTTCATAGGTCGGTACTAGGCTATCTGCCTGAGGGCATTTAAAAGCCTAGCCAGAGTGTGTCAACTTTCACCACCCCATTGATTAATTAACTGAGCCTTTGTCAAGAAGAACCAATGAAGTGATCCCAGGGGTGTATTTTCTGTTACCGATTCACTCGTCAAGGTTTCACTTGAAGAGTGTTAGTGAGGGGCTCTGCCTAATGTAGTTAGGAATTTTGTTCCAAAGCATGGGGAGTCTCTGTGACAGGAATCTATCCCTCCAGCATGTTCTATTTATTGTTGTGGCGAGGTTTAGCTCACTAGAGCGAGTGGCTTGGATTTCTTTAGGTGGAGCATGTCCATCAATTCTGAATTGGACATGGCTTTGTAAGTCAGGCAGAGATCACCTCTGAGTAAGTGATATGCCACTGAGTACAGCTGGAGTTTTTCCAGTTGGGCTGCATAGGACATATGTTTGAGGCCAGTAATCCTCTTGGTGAGGTACTTTTGTGGTCTTTCTAGCTGTTGGAAGTGTCTTGTGAGGTACATCCCAAATGGGGCATTGTACTCTATGATGGGTCTGATGAGTGACGAGTAGAGAGGCACTATAACTTCTTTATTTCTAGATGTGAACCTTTAGTAATTAGATGAGCTACATAGAAGGATTTCCTAACTACTTTGGCAATATGATTGTCAAAGGAGAGATTACTATCTACCTGGGTCCCCAGATCTCTTATTACCTCTTCTGTATTAAGGGGGCTGCCACCTATGTGGTAATTCATGGGTGTTTTGTTTTTCCCAAATGGGATGACTATGCATTTTTTGTCATTTAGCTTGAGACTATGACTTTGACACCAGGTGTCCATCTCAGTAAAGCTCTTTTGGAGAATATCCATGTCAGCTAGAGAGTAAATTATGGCTCCCAGTTTGCAGTCATCAGCAAACTTGGTTAGCCATAGTCCTCCTGTGTTTGTCTGTACTTCTGAGAAGTATATGCTGAACAGTAGAGGTCCCAGGACCAAGCCTTGTGGGACACCACTTGTGAGTGGTTTAGAGTCGGACCTGGAACCCACTATTCTTATCGTGTGAGTTCTGTCTGTAAGCCAGTTGGCAACCCATCTCGTGACGTAGGGTTTATGTTCAGGCTGGTGAGTTTTTCTATAATTCCTGAGTGGGGAATGGTGTCAAAAGCCTTGGAGAGGTGAAGGTAGGCTGTGTGAACTACCTTCCCCTCATCTATGGCCTTGGTGACTGTCTCGAAGAAGTCAACCAGGTTTTGTAGGCATGATCTACCTTTAACAAAGCCAAACTGGGTCGAGTCAAGTGTTTGGAAGTTCCCAATGTCTTTGTTAATGAGTTCCATGATGATGCGCTCCATAGCCTTGCAGACCAGGCTAGTCAGGCTTATGGGGCGATAGTTACCAGGGTCAGTAGTGGCTCCTCCTTTGTGGAGTGTAATAACCATTGCTGTGCGCCATTCTATAGGCACGTAGTCTGTGGAGAGGCTGAGGTTGAACAGTGTGTTTAAGTTAGTTCATTCTGTAGTTCGTGCAAGACGCAGCCTGGGACACCATCTGGCCCCACTGATGCTGTGCTTTTGGCTTTTGAAAGGGCTGTTTTCACCTGTGCATCTGTGATTTCCGGGACACTATACTTTTCCGGTATTGTTGTGGGCCCTTTTGGGGGTGAGAGGGGGGTGAAGTTTGCACTGAATCTATCTGCCAGCATGTTGGCAATATCAGTGGGTTCAGTAAATATTTTGCTATTTTGCACTAGCTTAGAGCATATCTGTGAGTTTCCACTTAGATTCTTGACATAGCTAAAGAAGACTTTGTGGTTATCTTTCGAATCCTTGACTATTTTTCTTTCGAAGTTAGCCTTGGAGGATTTTATGAGGGATCTTAGTTTCTTACTGATATTGATCAGGGATGCCTTTCCTTCTTGGGATTTGCTTTTTTTCTGAACTAGTTTCCTCCTTCTATTGTATAGCCTGTTTATGGCAGGGGTCCACCAGACTGGTTTCCTTCTCTTAGGGGAGTGAGTCTTGGTTTTGCTAGGGATGGCATGATCCATGCATCCTTGTAGGTGCTCATAGAGTGCATTTGTAAAGGTTCCTGCATCTTGGACACTGTTATCCTTTAGTGTGGGGGCTATGAAACTTACCACCTCTGTCTTAAATAAGGTGAAGTTTGCTATAGAAACGTTTTTCACTGTGGTTTCCTTGATTGGAGGTGGTGGTGTGGTGTGGACATTCAGAGTGATTAGTTTATCATCTGATCTAACCAGTGACAGGTTGACCTCTGGTATGGAACACCTGTCACCCATGTTGGTGATGACCAGGTCCAATATGTTTTCACCTCTGGTAGGTGAGTTTACCAGTTGATCCAGGGCATTTGAGCTGATAAATTCCAGGAAGCGCTGGACCTGGGAGTTTGTACTTGAGTAGTTTTCCTAGTTAACAGTAGGGTAACTGAAATCGCCCAATATCAGGGTGTTCGGTAGGACCTTCATATTTTCCAGTGTCTCCAGAAAGGTGGAGTGGTGGTCCTGGGTCATGGAGGATGATCTGTAGCAGGCCATAATTTGCACTGCAGATTTGCCTGATGTTAGTTGCACATGTATGATCTCTGAGGTATCATGCTGTACCACTAACCTGGAGGTGTAGGTATCCTTGATGAATATGGATACACTCCCTCCTTTTGTGTTTCAGTCCATGTTCTGTGGCCAAAATGTGTGGTATGAGTTGTAGCCCGGTAGTGCTGGGGTGCTCTGTGGAGCCTTGAACCAGGTTTCAGTTACTGCACAGATGTCGAAGTTCTCCATACTGAGCAGTGCTTCGAGCACATGCATTTTGAGATTTAAACTCCTGGCGTTGAGTAGCATAACCCTCATTTTTTTTTTATTTGTGCTGTTTACAGAGGTGGGTTTGAGTTTTGAGCCTTGCCTAAAAAAGGCACTATGGGGTCAGCAAGAGCCTTGGCCAATATAATCGAAAGCCTAGGGGTGACAGGTGCAAGTCATCTCTTGCTAAGCAATGAGGCTTGTTGAGCATGTTGTCCCAGGCTTACAGACACTGGTTCCCCTTTGAATGACACCAGAAGCTTAGCCAATTGTTGAAATTGATCATTTTGTCTTTATACTGCGGTATCATTCTTGGTGAGGGCAGGATGCTACTCAGGGTCAGGGTCATACCCACCTGGGCTACATGATCAGAGAGCTCTTCCATGTCTCTTTTCATGTAGTCCAGGGAGGTATGTCTCAGATCATTCACACCAACATGAACAATGACAGAGTCATATTTGTACTTGTTCTTATTCACAATAGTCTGCTTTATCATCTTTATGGCTTTTTTGGCTTGTCAGTTTTTGTGGAATATTACTTCCTTGTACAACAGGGGGGCCATCTTCCTCCTGAGTCTAGACTTACTCCACTATAGGAATGTTTCCATGTCTTCCGGATTCTACACTGTCATTTTTTTCCAGTCCTGGCACCAGTGTGCCTACCAGGACTGGGCACTTTTTTTTATCTTGGAACTTGTGTCCCCAGCTGTATTTTTTTTAACTTACTTCTGTCCATGCTATGTAAAATACAGTCTATATATCAGTGCCATCTTGGTGAGGTTTTGTAAAAAAATGGTCCACTTAGTGAAGGTACTCACCAAGACTTGAGGATTCCAGCAATACTACTCTCCTTTGCTTGCTAATTTTGTTATCTCTCCATCCGGACCCCTCCATGCAGACGGATTTTCTTTATGCGAGACATGACATTTTTAGTTAAACATAGGTTGTAGGTGATTGTGAAGGGAAATAAATCTTTGCACAGGTGAATGAGCCATAGATTTAGGTTCTCAAAAGCAGGGAGGGGGTTATCTGTAAGCATTTGGTTTATTTGAGATTCAACATCTTTAGATCTTATTTTTTTAAACAGAAGGGAGATATGAATAGAGATGTTGAGGGTGACTGGGAGAAAGGGGTAAAGAGGTCTGTTTTGTCTTGAGAAATATTAATGAACTCTGGGAAAGTCAGAGCAAGAAAATTTGGGGTTATAGCATTTGATGAAATTGGGGAATGTAGTGTTCTTAGGGATTTTACATTCCATAAGTAAGTTAGCCTCATTCCAGGAGTATTTTGGTTTTCCTAGGATGGAATACCATTTGCCTTTGTAACTGGGTCGGCTCAAGTGTTTGGAGGTTCCCAATGTCTTTGTCAATGAGTTCCATGATGATGCTCTCCATAGCCTTGCAGACCAGGCTAGTCAGACTTATAGGGCGATAGTTCCCAGGATTCTTTGTGGTGCCCCCTTTATGGAGTGGGATTACCGTTGCTGTATGCCACTCTTTGGATACATAACTTGTGGTGAGGCTGAGTTGGAACAGTGAATTTATGTGAGGGTTTAGTTCTTTTTGGAGTTCGTGTAAGACGCAGCCCGGGATGCCATCCGGTCCCATTGATGCTGTGTTTTTTACTTTGGAAAGGGCTGCTTTCACCTGTGTGTCTGTGATTTCAGGGGGACTGCATACTTCTGGGATAGACACAGGTCCTTTTGGGGGGAGGGGGTAAAGTTTGCACTGAACCTGTCCACCAGGATGTTGGCAATGTCAGTGGGTTCAGTGTACTTTGTGCCATTTTGCACCAACTCAGAGCAGATTTGGGAGTTGCCACCCAGATTCTTGACGTAGCTAAAGAAAACCTTGTGATTATCTTTAGAATCTTTGACAATTTTTCTTTTGAAGCTAGCCTTTGATGATTTTATGAGGGATCGAAATTTCTTGCTAGTACTGATCAGGGATGCCTTCCCTTTTTGGAATTTTGCCCAATCATGTAATAGTTTCCTCCTTCTTTTGTAAAGTTTATTTATGGCAGGGGTCCACTAGACTGGTCTCCTGTTTTTGGAGGAATGAATCTTGGTTTTACTTGGGATGGTATGATCCATGCATTCCTGTAGGTGCTCATAGAATGCATTTGTGAAGGATTCTGCATTTTGGGTAGCATTTTCCATTAGCCCGGGTTCTTTGAAGTTCTCCACCTCGGTCTTGAGAAGTGTGAAGTTTGCTTTTGAGAAGTTTTTCACAGTGGTTTCCATGGATAGTCTCAAAAAACTCCAGCTTTTCTCTGTCTCATATCGTCTAGTAAGATGCAATTTCTGCTTGACTTACAAAGCCATGTCTCTCCCAGCCCTGTTAGAAATGTTACACTTAAAGAAATCCCAATCCCTTCGCACCATATGCTCCAGGGACCACAACCTCATTACTAAAATCAACAGAACATGCTGGAGGGACAGATTCATGACCCAGAGACTGCCCATGCTATGGAATAGACTTCCCATACATGTCAAGCAGAGCACCTCACTGGCCCTTTTCAAGAGAAATCTTCATGAGTGGATGGGAAATAGAAAGTTCACCCTGGGAATCACTCCAGTGGCACTACTTGATAGAGGCACCGGGAACTAACATGTTGCCAGGGCACTTCTATGGGCTAGGCTTGTAAAGGCTCCAGGCCGTTGGCCTAGTACACACCTATGAACATATATATATATATATATATATATATATATATATATATATATATATATATATATATATATATGTGTGTGTGTGTGTGTGTGTGTGTGTGTATATATATATATATATATATATATATATATATATATGTATATATATATATATACACACACACACACACACACACACACACACACACACACACACACACACACACACACACACACACACACACACACACACACACACACACACACACACACACATGCACACGCTTATATATATGTATCCTGGATTCACTCCCATGCATACAGCACATTGGGCATGTAGCAGGTATGGGTTTTACAGGATTGGGCTGCTAGCCCGAGACCCAACCCTCCTCAGAGGGCGCACTACACACTCGCATGCACACACTCACACCTAGGGCGAATTTAGAGTGTCCAATCCACCTACTGCATGTGTTTGGAATGTAGGAGGAAACCAGAGCACCGGAAGGAAACCCACAGGAATGCGGGCCAGACATGCAGACTCCACACAGAAGGCATCCCAGCTGAGAATCGAACTGGAGAACCTCTTCTAACTGCTACACCACTGTGCCATCCATGTGTGTGTGTGTGTGTGTGTGTGTGTGTGTGTGTGTGTGTGTGTGTGTGTGTGTGTGTGTATATATATATATATATATATATATATATATATATATATATCTATATCTATATATTTTACCTTTGTATACACAACTGTGAATTAGTAAACTCGTTTGTTTGTTTCTTCTCTATAATGGAGCTTTTAGATTCTGAACTATATCATGTAATATTTTGTATTTGTATCTATGATCTGGAATGTTTTTATTTTATGGCATATCATCTTTTTTTCTCAATGTATTTCTAGTTTCTATGTAATGGAGCTTGTCTCCCTGGCCTACTGCTGAAAAAGGGCCATCTGGCATAGTTGGACTTTTCTGGGAAACAAATAAATAAATGTGTGTGTGTGTGTGTGTGTGTGTGTGTGTGTGTGTGTGTGTGTGTGTGTGTGTGTGTATACACACACACACACACACACACACACACACACACACACACACACACACACACACACACACATATATATATATATATATATATATATATATATATATATATATATATATATATATATATATATGGATCCCTATCACAACACCGACACGCCACAAAGCCGACACCCAAAACACTGACACCAAAAGACCGAAAACGCACAAAACCGACAACTCACAAAACCGAACACCATAACACCGATACCCAAAACACCGACACTCAAAACGTAAACTACACATTAAACACAACTATACATGCACTAACAGTAACCCAAACCCTAACCCTAAGGTCCGACACTACCGCACACTTACCCTACCCACACCCTAACTCACTTAACCCGCCACTAAACCTAAAGTCTGTCACTATCACGCACTTAACCTACCCGCACCCTAACCCTAACTCACTTAACCCGCCACTAAACCTAAAGTCCATCACTATCGCACACTTACCCTACCCGCACCCTAACCCTACCTCACTTAACCCGCCCTTAAACCTAAACTCCATCACTATCGCACACTTACCTTACCCGCACCCTAAGTCCGACACTACCGCACACTCACCTTTCCTGCACCCTAACCCTAAATCCCTCACTATCTCACACTTACCTGTCCACTCCCTAACGCTAAATCCCTCACTATCGCACACTTAACGAGTCGCGCTCACACGTTGCCCATGTCGGTGTTTCGGCTGTCGATATTTCACCTTGTCGATCATCTGTCTCGCCGGTCTTCTGGACTCGGTCTTCTGAGTGTCGGTGTTTTGGCATGTCGATCAAGTCAAGGGGAACCATATATATATATATATATATATATATATATATATATATATATATATATATAAGAAGTAAAAATAGCACTCACGTGTCTTCTATTATATTCTGCGCTTGAAAACTGAACATATGAAGCACTGTAAGAACAGGGAATTTATGAGCAAAATATAAACTTGGTTCTTCATGATACATATTAATGAAAGTTTTTTAATTGTGAAAATAAACTAAATTATACAATATAGAAAACAATCACTTTTGTCTTAAAACTACAAGCTCCAAGGGGATGTTCCAGACAATAAGCACACTTCAGATGAATACTTAAGTTATCAATAACTCGGCTTCTCAAGTTTTCAGTCAGATCCATAATTAGTTTGCTATGCTAGTACCTCAGATAGGTGTCTTTGATGTATACCCTTTCTTCAGAGTTCATAGGTTAGTACTAGGCTATCAGCCCTAGGGCCTATACAAGCCTAGCCATAACAATTCCCTGGCTATTTCTTCCCACATTATTTACTTTCCTGGACCCCTGTCTAGCAGGGCGACTGACGTGATCCCTGGGGTGAATTTCCTTTCTCCCATCCAATTGTCAAGGTTCCTCTTGAAGAGGTCCAAAGAGACACTCTGCTTGACATGTATGGGCAATCTATTCCAGAGTCTGGGGGAGTCCCTGGGTCAGGAACCTATCCCTCCAGCATGTTTTGTTTATTGTGATGACAAGATTTAGATCCCAGGAGCGTGTAGCTCTGAGGGATTGGGATTTCTTTAAGTGTAGTATGTCCAACAGCTCTGGGTTTGACATGGCCTTGTATGTTAAGCAGAGATCGCCTCTGAGTAGACGATATGCGACAGGGTATAGCTGGAGTTTTTTAAGGCGGTCAGCGTAGGGCATCTGCTTTAGGCCTGTGATTCTTTTAGTGAGGTATTTCTGAGGACTTTCCAGTTGTTGCAGATGTCTTGAGAGGTACATACCAAATGGGGCGTTGTATTCTATAATGGGTCTAATGAGGGATGAGTACAGTGGGACAATGACCTCCTTTTTTCTGGATGAAAAGCCCTTTGTGATGAGGTGTGCCACATAGAAGGATTTCCTGACTGTTGTGGCGATGTGGTTATCGAAGGTGAGACCACTGTCCACCTGTGTCCCTAAGTCTCTTATCACACTTTCTGTGTTTAGTGTACTGCCACCTATATGGTAATTCATGGATACATGTTTTTCCCAAAGGGATAACAATACATTTCTTGGCATTGAGCTTGAGCCCATGGCTCTGGCACCAAGCATTTGTTTCTGTAAGGCCCTTTTGTAGAGTATCCACATCATTTAGGGATTCAATAATGGCTCCCAGTTTACAGTCATCTGCAAACTTTGTTAGCCAGAGTCCCTTAGTGTTAACCTGTACTTCAGAGAAGTAGATGCCAAACAAGAGCGGCCCCAGGACTGAACCCTGAGGTACTCCACTTGTCACTTGTCTGGAGCTGGATTTGGAGTCAGCTACTTTTACAGTGTGGGTTCTATCAGTAAGCCATTTAGCAACCCATTGGGTGACATAGGGATTAATGCCCAACTTAGTAAGTTTATCTATGATTCCAGAGTGGGGGATGGTGTCAAAGGCCTTGGCAAGGTCTAGATAGGCTGTGTGAACCACCTTACCCTTGTCCATGGCTCTGGAGACTGATTCAAAGAAGTCAATCAGGTTCAGGAGACAAGATCGGCCCTTCACAAACCCAAACTGGGTGGGGTCCAGTGTTTGAAGGTTGCCAATGTCTTTGTTTATAAGTTCCATGATAATACGCTCCATGGCCTTGCAGATAAGGCTTGTCAGACTGATGGGACGGTAGTTTCCGGGATCCAAGGTGGATCCCCCCTTGTGGATTGGGATAACTGTAGCTCTGTGCCACTCAGTGGGCACGAAACTTGAGGTGAGGCTATGATTAAACATGACACTTAGGTGAGGTGCCAGTTCATATTGTAGTTCATGTAGTACACAGCTCGGGATGTCATCTGGTCCCATGGATGCTGTATTCTTGGCTTTAGAGAGTGCATTTTGTACCTGTGTGGCCGTTATTACTGGAATTTGGCAATCTTCCGGTATTGAGATGGGCCATTTAGGGGGTGGGGGGGAGTTGGCACTGAATCGATCTGCCAGGATATTGGCAATATCCTTCGGATCAGTATATTTAATGCCATTCTGTTTTAGCTCAGAGCAGATCTGAGCATTGCCATTTAGATTCTTGACATAGTTATAGAATGCTTTGTGGTTGTCTTTGGAATCTTTGGCAATTTTATTTTCGTAACTAGCTTTGGAGGATTTTATGAGGCATCTCAGTTTCTTACTGAGGCTAGTAAGGGAGATTTTTGCATCCTGGGATTTTCCTCTTTTCTGCAAAAGTTTCTTCCTTTTGTTGTAAAGTTTGTTTATGGCAGGGGACCACCAGATTGGCTTCCTTTTTGGATGAGAGCATTTTGGTTCTATTTGGGATGGCACGATTCATGCATGAGTGGATGTGTTCGTACAGTGCCTTAGTGTAAGATTCAGCAGTTGAACTTTCAGTTCCCGTCTGCATGGGTGTCATGAAGTTTGTCACTTCTGACTTGAGTAGCATGAAGTTGGCTTTGGAGAAGTTTTTATGGTGGTTTCTTTACTGGGGGTGGGGTGGGATGTGGATGTTAAGGGTGATTAGCTTATGGTCAGACATGACTAATGAGGGGGTGACCATAGGTATGGAGCATTGATTTCCCATGTTGGTAATGACCAGGTCTAGGATATTGGAGCCCCTGGTGGGACTATGGATTAGTTGATCCAGGGCGTTGGAATTTATGAATTCCAAGAACCGTTGCAAAGGTGTTGGGACATGAGTAGTTTTCCCAGTTAATGGCAGGGTAGTTAAAATCACCCAGTATTAGGGTGTTTGGTTCTATCTTAATATTTTCCAGTATGTTTAGAAAGGTGTAGTGAGAATCTTGGGGTATGGTGGGGATCTGTAGCAAGCTACAATTTGGATTGCAGTCTTACCTAGTGTTAGTTGCACCTGGAGAATTTCAGACACATTGTGTTGGCCAACTAGCCTGGTGGTGTGAATATCCTTGGTGAATATTGACACTCCTCCACCTTTAGTGTTTCAGTCCTGGTTTGGTGGCCGAAAAGTGTGGTAAGAGTTGTAGCCTGGTATTGCAGGGGTGCTCTCTGGAGCCTTGAACCAGGTCTCAGTTACTGCAAAGATATCGATGTTCTCCATTTTTAGGAGTGCCTCGAGAGAGTGCATTTTGAGGTTTAGACTTCTAGCATTGAATAGCATTACCTTTTATGCATGCTTGTACCTGTTACGGTGGTGGTTTTGTTCTTTGAAGTTTGCCTAAAAAAGGCACTATAGGGGTGGTAAGAGCCTTAGCCAGTAACCTGAATCCCAGGGGCGACAGGTGCAGACCATCTCTGGCAAAGCATCATGGTCTGTCAATCATGTCATCCCAGGCAGACAGATACTGGATCCCCTTTGAATGACACCATAAGCTTAGCCAATTGTTGAAGTCAATCATTTTATCCTTATATTGTGGTATCATTCTGGGCGAAGGCAGGATGCTACTCAGGGCTAGGGTCATACCTGCCTGGGCCACATGATCCGAGAGCTCTTCCATGTCTCTTTTCATGTAGTCCAGGGAGGTACGTCTCAAGTCATTCACTCCAACATGGACAATGACAGAGTCATATTTGTACTTGTTGTGGAGTGACTTGAGTGCATGCGTTGTGGCAGATCCTGGCACCCGACAGGCAGCTGACTGTAATTTTCTCCTTATTCAACCTGGTGAGAGGGACATCAGTGTGCCGGACTATAGAGTCACCTATGACTAAAGTGTTAGGTAAATTGTCTTGCCTTAGGGGCTGTTGCTGGGTGGCACACTGGTGTTGTGAACTATGTGACACACTGGTTGTGATTGGTGTTTGTTTGCGTTTCATCTTGAGCGGTCTTTGTTGCTTGGGCAGGTTACAGTTAAGGGCCTCTGCATATGTGGATTTAGTGTTGCTATATGTGGGTGTTGGTGGTGCGGGTTTAGAAGGGCTATGTGTTGCTTGAGGTGTAGTGTGGGTGTTAACCTTCTCCTCTTGTCTGTTTAGCACAATCTTGGGTGGAGAGAGCTTTGTTTCCATTTTGGCTATGTAAGTGCATCTCTCATAGGTTGTAGTGTTGGGTGGTAGGAGGAGAGGGTTGTCTGTGTACATGAGGCAATTGCTACATTGCCCCAGTATGCCCAGATTCACCAGGTGGACAGGAAAAATCACCGGAAGCTGACCCTTGGACATGCCTGGTTTGGGGCTTTTTTTTTTCTTTGTAAAGTATAGGAGCTGTTTCCTTAGCAAGGTACTTTGCAATTATAGGCTGTTTAGTGCCTACTATTAATTTATCCTTGTTAACAAGGAGAGTGCAGTGTTTGTATGAGTTTAAGGCTTCCTAGTGCTTTCCAGCAGGTATTAGAGAAAGTGCTAGTCACAGGGATGCTTAAAGTTAAGATTGAAAAGAATGCACTCTGCAGTGTGCACTAGAGAAGTTAGATGTGAAAGTAGGTAACTTGAGTTTTACCTGTTTAAAAAGTTAAGGTTTAGTGGAGAGTTACTATTTTTAAAACAGCAAGATGGATTGAAAGGGGTGGTCACTTTTGTATTTTGGTACTATGAAATACTGTAGGATGGCCAATACATTTAAATAATTGAAGGGGTGAGATTTCAAAAATGATGATTTTGTGATTACTCACATAAGCCAGTGAAAGTAGAGAGAAATGAGATATATGGTCAGATTAACATAAGAAGCGGGCAACTAGAAAGACAGTGGTATTTAACAAGACAACTTAAATGGGTGGGAGGGCGGAAAAAATTCTGCCTGACTCAGAACAGAGAGAGCTGTGGTCTCTTTTGAAGTTTTAATATGCTGTTAAAACAGAATGCAAGCAAAACACAAGGTAAAGAAAACAAACTACAGTATTCAAAATATAGAAAGGCAATACAGTAATACAAAAAATAAAAGCAAACTAACCTTTCCTTCACAGCAAAGTGTAGCAGAGTATTTCAAACAGAACTGAACTAAATGTAAAAACAGCCCACTAATAACTGCAAGAGACTAATATAGAAGATTATAAGTGGGTTTCCAGTTTTTAGGTGGCCTAGGTGGTGCAGTGGTTAGTGTTGTGGCCTCACAGCAAGAGGTTCTTTCTGTGCAGAGTCTGAATGTCCTCCCTGTGGTTGCTTGGGATACCTCCTGGTGCTCCGGTTTCCTCCCACATTCCAAAGGGTCTATATTAGAACATTGAAGTTTCACAACTTCAAATGTTCTAATATCAACCCCTTTTCAGTGAATGCTGAAAATAGCAAAATGACAGAAAACCATTTTTTTTTCCTAGGGAAAGAATTTGGTTGTCCGTTTAAGTTGCTTCACTATTTTCAGCGTTGTGGTGGAAAGTTATGGGTCGGGTTCAGGTAAGTGTGCGACTGGGCGCTGGTTAGGTGAGTTAGGGTTAGGGCGCACGTTAGGTATGTGTGTGATTGCATGGACGTGAGGGTTAGGGTGGGGTAGGTGAGTTAGGGTTAGGGCGCGGGTGAGGTGAGTGTGCGATAGCGCTGGACCTTAGGGTTAGGGTTTGGGTTAAGGTAAGTGGATAGTTAGTGGTGTTTGTACAGTTTAGTGTAGGTTTAGATGTAAGATTTTAGGTGTATGTGTGTAGATTGCTGTTTGTTTGGTGTGCTTGTGTTGTGTGCATGTGTTTCGGAACAGCAAATTTTTTCCCTAGGAAAAAATTAGCTGTTCTGCATGTTCGATGTTCTCAGCTTTCACTGAATAGGGGTCGATATTAGAACATTCGAAGTTGTGAAACTTCGATGTTCTAATATAGACCCCATTCCAAAGACATGCAATAGGTGGACTGGACACTAAATTAGCTGTAGATATGATTGTGTGTGTGCAAGTGAGCGGTACGGATGAACTACTGTGGCAAGCCACCCAGTGGTTTAAACCTTGGCTCAAAATGATTGTCACTGGTAAAAATGACACCCGACCCCGTGTATAAAATGGGAAAAAGGGGTTGAGGATGGATGGATGGATAAGTGGGTTTCCAATCACAACCAGGTTGTTAAGTGTTGAGACATGGATCTCACGAAATTCAACTTGAGAACACTGTGGACCTAAGCAAAAGAATTGAATCCTGGAGAGATATGATTCTAATTCTTTTAATATGTGCAGTCTTAGCTGCTTTGATGTACTACAACTTACAAGAAGGGAAAGTGTAGGGGCTTTCAAAGCAGTAAAACACATAGCACTGCCACACAAATAGTGGCCATATACTAACTGTCAATAGCTTTAACAACTGTTAGAAAGTTCAGACTACCACACTTTTTTGTGTAATAGCAAACTGTACAGCAGCATTTAAAGCTGTTTTAGCTTCTTGCTGCTCTTATGCTCTAGCATGAGACAAGGGGTAGTATTCATAGTCCCATACTTCACAGATGTGTAAAGGGAAGCTGTGAATCGTGCAGCTCTGCCTGTGTTTAAAGAAGAAAAGCATCAATAAGATGCTCAGCCTTTCAATGGGACACCTGCTACAAATGTGCATATCTGAATTAGCATAAACTGACATGGAGTGGGTATAGCTGTGTACCAAAACATCCAGATGTATGTACATTTTCAAATGATGTCGATTTTTGGCAAGTGGTAGGGAGGAAGGACAGATCTGTAGCTAGATGCCGTTTTTTTTCCATTTTTTTTTTAATAGAGGAAGTTGTGGAAGGAATAAAGGCAGAGTGTATATAAGAGAGGATTAGTTAAGAGTTATGGGTTTTTTTAACAAAACATAAAGATAGACAATACAGACAGGAGCAATATGATGGGCAGACAGTGGGGGGAGGGGCAATACATACAAATGACAGACATATACAAAAGGGGGTAAGGAAGGCCACCAGGTTTAAACCACCCCAGTACGGTAGGTGTCAGATATTTCTTTGCCCTGATGGACATGGGTAGGGTGACCCCGATAGTATAGGGGCTGAGGCCCACTCGTTATAGGAGATGAACAGGACAGTGAGTCTTGTACCTATTAGAGGAGGGATTCATAATGACCCCAGCATTTCTCCATTGACCTCTCGATCACAGCCTCAACCAAGTCCTGAAGCCCACATTCCTGGCTTACATGACTGCCACAAGCCAGGGTGCCCACAGAGGTGTAGCCACTGCCCCACACTGTGAAGCAATCCCAGGGTGGGCAGGAGGAGGTAGAGAATGTTCTGGATGTGTTGGGATCAAGTTGGCCTGGGCATTTCTGGACCTGCAGGAAACAGAACATAAAAGGGAAGGAATAAAAAAAAAAAAAAGGAAAAAAAAACAGAAGGAGTTAAACAACAGACGGTCTCCTAAATGTTTCGAGCAAATGCATTCATTTCAAAGACACAAAATTTAGAGAAGTAATATTCTTATGAATGCATATGAAACTGCCAGTAACCATTTATATCTCACATTTTATAATGTAATGGGCAAAAACTGACAAGTACTGATTGAAGTTTAGGTGTATTTTCATTTTATAATTATTTCTCTTGGCATTACTGCAATTACTTACTAACTATATATATTTCTGCAATGAAATGCCGTAAACCATCTGCAATGAAGTAGTGTACTAGCAAATAATGTTTCAGGGTCAAGTCTGTTTTTACTTCAGAAATATTCATTTTTGACATAACCCTTTTCATTTCACTGGAATGGTTTAGAATAATAAAATCACATAATTCGCAATGAATATATGTATTGTACACTTATTGATATTATAACTTTGATAGCCTGACAAGTTGAAATCTGTGATTACATAATTATTCTGCGTCATTTCATTTTTGTTTTTTATACTTATCTCTTATTTCCTTCTTGATGTAAACACACATACTTCCAGAGTTGTGAGAACGAAGAGAAAGAATGCTGTTTCCATTTCTTGATCTGATTTTAAATTCATTTTAACAGTCTACGTCTGCATTAGCTAAGGTCATTAAGCCTGTATTAGTAATTCCAGTACATAGTTGCAGTGTGGTTTTCTATTTAAGTGGTATAACTGTTGGCATTAAACCCTCGTTTTATTCTTATGTACTAAGTGTATGTCAAGCTAGTTCAGGATTTGTCCTTGCATTAAGGCAGTCCCAGATCAGTCAGCTAAGAGCTAAGGGTCTAATTGCTTTTCTTTCCCATCCACCATGTTGTAGTTGGGTTCTTAAACCCGGTGTATCTGTTGTTGCCCGCCCCTTACGTTAATTTGACAACATATTTCTCTCCCTTTCCCTATTTATTGGCTGTTGACATTAAGCACATAAGTATCATTTTGCAAAGTCTCTCTCTCTCCCCCTAAACTACTCACCAGCCTAAAAGACTTTTGATAAAATTGCTTAATATTGCATGTACTAATACTGCTTGCATTGATTTTAATATTAAATTAGTGATTTTTTTTTGCAAAAATTAGTTTACTGGTTCTTGCTGGTGGCAGAAGGTATGCAAGCTAGTTGTTTTGTACTGAACTTTAAATACTCAGTAATAGCAAGTCGACTTAAACATTATCCAAAAACCAAACTCCAAGTAGTTATAATTACCTCTGCTCCCATGGTCATTCCTGTTGCTATCACAGACAAGCACTTCCCTGCAGCTTCTCTAGCCAGCCTGACTGAGAAGGGTATCTTCAGACATTGTAAGATTTGTCTCATGCCATCTGACGAACATCTATTACTCAAACAGCATAACACAGAGTGTGAGAGAGGTACATAATATAATATCTTTGGAGGCAAAAGTCTCACACACAGTAAATGGATACAAAAATCATCAGCAGGACATTACATATCACACCTCTCCAAGGCCATCACAATGCACATAATCCATCATATGATGAGGTTCTAAAGATTAATTTGCCTAAGCCTCAAAGACATCCAAAAACCAACAAAGGCACAAATCACATTCAGCAAGTTAAGCATACCTCTTCACATAGCACAGAAAGTCCCAAAGTCACAGATGCTGAGTCTGTAAGGCAGGCATTGATCCAACCAAACATTCTTGTTACAGGCAACTCCATTGTAAGACATACAGATGTGCTCCTTACCAGGCTGAGCAAGGAAAGAGTGACTATTAGTTGGTTGTCTGATGCCAGGATCCATCAGATCATACAAGCACTCAAGTCCTTGAACAGCAAGTAGCAGTATGACTCTATCATAGTTCATGATAATGTCAGTGACTTGAGATGTACTTCCCTGGGTTATATGAAGAGAGACATGATTGAGCTCTCAGACTATATGTCTAGGGCAGGTATGAGCCTAGCATTGAGCAGCATTCTACCTTCTGCAAGGATGATGCCGTGATATGAGCAAAAAATAATTTACTTTAATAATTGGTTTAGTTGTTGGTGTCATTTAAAAGGTGGTCCAATATTTGTCAGCCTGAGAGGATATAGGTTCTTGGGTGTTTACTAGGCTAATGACCACAATGGCCTTTTTAAGCTGAGCCATGCATCCCAAATATCTGAAAAGTTCTGGTACCCTTGATAAGTGTAAGCAGGGGCTTGGGAGGTGAAACATTTACAGGCAGGGTCTTGGGTAATTAACTATTTACAGGCTGCCTGTGTCTATTAGAGACATTGGTGCCAAGCCAGGAATGAGTTTCCTGTTTCCCATTCAATTATCCAAGTTACACTTGAATTAGCTTAGGGAGAAATTTTGCTTCACATGACCTGGAAGCCTGTTGCAGAGAAGGGATAGTCTCTCAGACATATACCTGCATCTCCAGCACGTCCTATTTATATCACAGGCAAAGCCTTTAGAATGGGTAATTCTGGTGCTGTTTATTTAGTGGATATGCAGGAGGTCCATCAGAGTGGGGTCTATCAATGCCTTGTATGCCAGGCATAGATCTCCCCTCAACAGCCTGTTTAGACAGAATACAATGATAGGCCCTTGAGGCAACCTGCATAGGACATGCTGCTTACTTCCTGAATTTGTTTAGTGAGGAACTTTGTGGACATTCCAATCATTGGATATGCCTGGTTAGGTACATACTAAATAGGGCATTATACTCAATGATAGGTCTGATGAATGCTGAATACAGTGGAATAATGAATTCCTTGGACCTAGATGCCATACCTTTATTTAGAAGTTGCACAACATAGAATGATTTCCTCACTACTGCAGAAATGTGATGGTCAAAGGCTATATTAATGTATATGTGTTGTCAATATGATACTTCCTGAAGGATACTATTATGCATTTCTTGGCATTTAGTTTTAGTCCATGTTTCTGACACCAGTTGTTTGTCTGTGTCAGACCTTCCTGTAGAACATGACCTTTTAGTGCCTCTGGAATTGCTTTTTAACTGTAGTCTGCAAACAGACTTTATGCCTCATGAATGGAGAACAGCAACAGTCATCCCTCTGCACAAAGGTGGGCCATCTACAGACCCTGGAAACTACAGACCCATTAGTCTCCCTGGTCTCATATGTAAAGTCATGGAAAGAATTATCCCGGAAATGATCATGAGGCACGAAGTCTGTTCTACATCTGTGTAGCTATGTACCATGCATGAGTCTGCCAGAGAGGTCATCATCTGGTCATCATTTTGGTTATTATCGTTAGGACAAATTATCAAATGAGCTGCACTGGCACTGTCATCGACTGACTGTGGCAGGTGCATACCAGACTGAAGCATGATTATGATGGAGGTGGTGTTAAAGTGCTTTTCAGCAGTTCCCTGAGCTTAAGGGTTATGGACTGGTGTCATTTGCCATGGTTTGAGTGAGTAGCCTGCGTCATCTGACAAACAAAACAGTGAGAAATTTGTATTTTAAACCGTGCTGGGCCTTAGCCTTGTAGTTTTATTCACAGTTGTGACAGAACTGTGAACTGCTGCCAAATTTGAACCTTATTTAGTCATTAAACAGTATTACTGGTAAATATCTGCATAGTCTGGTGCCTTAAACTCTAGTAGAATTCAGTAGTGAAAGTATTGTTTTTTTCTGCTGCATGATTTGAGCTTCAGTGCTTTTACAGTCATTGATATTCCAGTTTTAATCATACAGTTTTATTTTATGCTTATCATTTATATGGATAAAGATGCAGTCTAGTGTCTTTGTGCTCTGCTGTTCTTTGTGTCTGCCCCATCATCCACTGAGACATTAAGCCAAAGATTCTGAAATTCTGTCCTGCAGCTCAGAGAAGTTGCAATCCACTGCCTTTCTATTCCCATTCATTGTCCCTGCACCATCCCCCCAATGAGACATTAAGCTAAAAATTCTGAAAGAGCTCCAGTATTGGCTTTATTTGATCGGATCCCTCTCTACCTAGCCTGCTTCTTCCTTGAAAATTTTCATAGCCCTCCCACCCTTTTCCTGTTGTTTTCTGTTTTGGTTTTATAAAACTGTTCCTCTAACCACTACCTCTTGCAGTAATCGGATTTCCAAAGTCCCCCCTTTCATTGCTATTGTCTGTTGTATAAGCTATATAACAACTCTTCCCACACATTGATTTCCATAGATGCATTCTAGAAAAAAAAATTTCCCTATAGAATGGTCCATTAAACTGTGCCATGTAAATCAGTAAATATAGAGCAAATACTTTGCATGCCAACAAGCTTATAGCAGTTAATTAGGCATTGAATGGCAGTACCTATAGATATAGTAGAATTCAGTACTGTGTAAACATTGAAGTTAGTACAATTTAGCACTATTTAGCATAATCTGCTTTAATAGAGCACTCTTATTAGTCTGCACCCACAAAGCACCCTTAACAACCTTCTAACCCCAATACAGCACCCCCTTGTAGCTCACCAGTCAAAGGACTGGACAGCATGGATATGTAATTTTCTAACTTCTCTGTAGCCATTTTGGTCGATGTGGGTATCTAGAGACAATGGAGCAATTGTCTCATGTTTACTAACAACCACTTAATCACTAAAGAAACAGACACAGTATACGAGAGGTGTATTTACACAATGAGACTGAAGGCTAAACACTTGCATACAAGTGTACATAATTTTGTTGAAATCACCCACACAACACCCAACTCACATAGCACACAACACACAGACACACATAACTATGAATGCTGAGGCACTTGAAAGCAATTTCCTAAACAACAAATATTGCATAGACCACCCGCCAGGAAAATGAACACTTAACACCACACATACAGTCACACTCAATGGAGCCCCAAACACAAACAACACCTAACACCACACATACAGTCACACTCAATGGAGCCCCAAACACAAACAACACCTAACACCACACATACAGTCACACTTAATGGAGCCCCAAACACTAAGCTCCTAAGTCAAGCAAACACACTTCCAAGGGCTTCTGTCATGGGGAGCTCCATTGTAAGACACACTGATGCCATTCTAACTAGGCTGATCAAACAGAAAATAATGGTAAGTTGCTTATCTGAAGCCAGGATCTGCTAAATCACACACACATGCACAAATCATTACACTACGGGTACCAGTATGACGCCATCATAATCCACGTAAGTGTAAATGACCTGAGACAAACCTCCCTGGACTACATGAAGAGTGACATCATGGAGCTCTACATGAGGAGTGACATTATGGAGTTCTACATGAAGAGTGACATTATGGAGCTCTACATGAAGAGTGACATTATGGAGCTCTACATGAAGAGTGACATCATGAAGCTCTACATGAAGAGTGACATCATGAAGCTCTTAGACTATGCCTCAGGCTGGTATGAGCCTAGCACTGAGCAACATATTACCATCACCAAGGATGATGCTACAATATGAGCAAAAGATGATTGATTTTAGTAACTGACTGTCTTTCAGGTGTAATTCTAAAAGGATCCAATCAATTGTCAGCTTGAAAGGACATGGTTAACCGGCCATGTTGCTCTGCCAAGGATGGTCTACACATCACCCCTGTAATATTTCAAATACTGGCTAAAACTTCATCCACCCCATAGTGCCTTTTTCAGGCAATGCCAAATTGACAAACCCACTGACATAGCAAAATCAACTGAACTGAACCTCAAGGTGTTACTTTTCAATGCCCAGAACCTAAATAAAAACCTACACTCCCTCCAAGCACTCCTTACACTCAGGAATACAGAGATCCATGCAGTTACTCAGACATGGTCACTAGTGGTAGACAGTACCTGGGAAGTGCAAGGTTTCAGTTTCTTCCACGCCTTTAGACCAGTAACTGCAGACAAGGACTAAGGTCGAGCGAGGTGTCTCGATATACATCAACAACAATGCCTCTAGGATGGTCAAACAGGATGATGCACTGGAGGTCTTCCGCATGCAGATCACCATAGATAAAATGTCATAGCCTAAACAGCCATAGGTCACCCTCCATATCCCATGAAACTCACAAAGCATAGTTGGACTACTTTAGACACCATCCAACCTAACACCCTACTCCAGAGAGACTTTAATTTCCCCTCTATAGACTGTGAATTTTACATGGCCTCAAATCTACAGGCATATAGATTCCTGCGCTTTGTAAATACAAACACTCTTAATCAAATAGGAAAAATGCCAACTAGTAGCTACAACATACGGGAACTCACACTTACAAATATGGAAGAATGCTGCATCACCCCATGCCTCTTCCTCCCTGATGAGGCCCAACCATAAACTTCAAAATCAAAATAAATTGTGTAACCCCAGTAAAACCAATAACAGATAGGAATTATTCCATGGCAAACTGCCTTTCATTAAGTGATGATCTGCCAAACTGCAAAGCCCCTCCAAACCCAGAGAACACAGCAGCCTATGCTGAATTGCTCTCAGAAACTCTATACAACCATGTCAATGGCTGCATAGAGTCTGCTGTACCTACCAGAAGTAAGCCCAGAACTAGTCTGAGATTCAAACTGCTCTCGTGGCATCCCAAATTAAAAAGGATATACAACAAAAGGAAAAAAAAATTATGACAAAAATCAGGAAAGGTAATTCCATAAAGATAAAAACTCTTTCATAAAACTAAATAGGCAACTAAGATGGCTAATTAGGTCAAACAAAGACAACTTTGAGGTTGACATAGCTTCTGGGTGAAAGATATTTATAAGGCCTTCTTCAGCTATGTCAGAAACCTCAAGGGCAGCATGCAGCAATATGTTGAGCAAGTGGTTATAACAAGCCTATTAGCATACAAATTCATTTCTAACTTTACCCCCTCTTACTCCCAACCATCTCCCAAGAAATACCTTCAGACATAACCCCTCCAACTATAACTAGGAAGCATAATGTGGCTGCACTCATTAAAACCAAGAACACAGCCTCAGTGGGCCCAGATAACATCCCAGAATGCCTCCTGAATAATCAAAAATATGACTTTATCAGGACCCCTGGAGTTGCAATTTAACTATAGTCTTAGAACGGCTTTGTGCCACATGATTGTATTAAAACAGGTTTTGGGCCATGTGAATGGAGGACTGCAGCGGTCACCCCCCCCCTTCATAAGGGAGGACCTTCAACAGATCCTGAAGCCTACAGACCCATTAGTCTGACTAGTCTTATTTATTTGCAAAGCCATGGAAGAATTTATCATGGAAATTGTCAGCAAGGACATAGGAGACTTACAGACACTGGATCCATCTCAGTTTGGCTTTGTCACAGGAAAGTCATGCTTACTGAACCTGGTGGACTTCTTTGAAAAGATCACCAAGGAAATAGATGGGGAAACTGATGAATACTGCCTACCTAGATCTGGCTAAACCATTTGATACAATACCCCATTCAGGCATCATCAGCAAACTTACAGAACTAGAGATAAACCCCCTTATAACATGCTGGATAGCTAGCTGGCTCACAGATAGGACCCAAGAGGTTAGCATGAGTGAGACCACCTCCTCAAAAAGGCCAGTCATCAGTGGAGTCTTCCAGGGGTCTACCCTGGGCTCGCTCCTCTTTGACATCTACTTCTCAGAGGTCAAAGCCAATGTCAAAGGCCCCTGGCTGACCAAGTTTACAAATAATTGAAAACTGGGAGCAGTCATTGAATCCTCCCAAGCCATACATATCCTTCAGAAAGGTCTGACACAGGCAGACGCTTAGTGCCAAAGCCGTGGTTTAAAACTTAATGCCAAGAAATACATTATAGTAACTTTTGGGAAGTTAGTCACCCTGAATAACTATGTCATCAATAAAACACCCCTAAAAGTTGATTCACTAATCAGGTATCTGGGAACTCATATATATAGTAAACTAACCTTCAACCCACATGTCCAAGATAGTAAGAAAATCCTTTTATGTTGCTCAACTTATAAGAAAAGGCATGGCATCTAGGTCCAGAGAGGTCATCGTACCACAATACTCGGCCCTCATTAGACCCATCATATTTATTTATTTCTTTATTTAAATCTGTTTACCTATGTAGAGCAGTGATCAGTATTGACTAATTTCAATTTAAGCCCTTGTGAAATACAAAATAGTTCACAAACAAAACATCCAAAAATGTAAGCAATAACAGAGTAGTTCAGATTGATTACATAGAAAAAAATACATATATGCATTCCAGTGAACAAGTACAGTGGAATGGACAATCAGGCAGAGTGTAAAAAAAAAAAAAATATATATATATATATATATATATATATATGCATTAGTTTCTAAAATAAGTCAGTCTTCAATGATTCTTGAGAAAGGAGAGGAGACTTGGAAAGGAGGTAGGTTAGGTGAAACATCCTGTATTGAAGCAGGAGCATTTGATTGGATGACGAAGTGCTTTGTGAGTTGTACTCTATGATGGGTCTGATGAGTGATGAGTAGAGGGGCACTATAACCTCTTTCTTTCTAGATGTGAACCCTTTAGTAATTATATGGGCCACATAGAAGGATTTCCTAACTACTTTGGCAATATGATTGTCAAAGGAGAGACTACTATCTACCTGGGTCCCCAGATCTCTTATTACCTCTTCTGTATTAAGGGGCTGCTGCCTATGTGGTAATTCGTGGGTGTTTTGTTTTTCCCAAATGGGATGACTATGCATTTTTTGGCATTTAGCTTGAGGCCATGACTTTGACACCAGGTGTCTGTCTCAGTAAGGCCTTTTTGGAGGATGTCCACGTCAGCCAGAGAGTCAGTTATGGCTCCCAGTTTGCAGTCATCGGCGAACTTGGTTAGCCATAGTCCTCCTGTGTTTGCCTGTACTTCTGAGAAATATATGCCAAACAGTAGGGGTCCCAGAACTGAGCCTTGCGGGACACCACTTGTGACTGGTTTAGAGTCAGACCTGGAGCCTGCTATTCTTACCGTGTGAGTTCTGTCTGTAAGCCAGTCGGTAACCCATCTTGTGACGTAGGGGTTTATGTTCAGGCTGGTGAGTTTTTCTATAATACCTGAGTGAGGAATGGTGTCGAACACTTGGCGAGATCAAAGTAGGCTGTGTGAACCACCTTTCCCTCGTCTATGTCCTTGGTAACTGTCTCAAAGAAGTCAACCAGGTTTAGTAGGCATGATCTGCCCTTAACAAAGCCGAACTGGGTCGGGTCAAGTGTTTGGAGGTTCTCAATGTCTTTGTTAATGAGTTCCATGATGATGCGCTCCATAGCCTTGCAGACCAGGCTAGTCAGGCTTATGGGGCAATAGTTACCAGGGTCAGTTGTGGCTCCTCCTTTGTGGAGCGGAATAACCATTGCTGTGCGCCATTCTATAGGCATGTAGTCTGTGGAGAGGCTGAGCCTGAACAGCGTGTTTAGGTGGGGGGGTTAGTTTGTTCTGTATTTCGTGCAAGATGCAGTCTGGGACACCATCTGGCCCCATTGATGCTGTGTTTTTGGCTTTTGCAAGGGTTGTTTTCACCTGTGCTTCTGTGATTTCTGGGTTTGTTGGCAATATCAGTAGGTTCAGTATATTTTGTGCTATTTTGCACTTAGTCTTGGATGATTTTATAGAGACCTTAGTTTCTTACTGATACTGATCAGGTTTCCTTGGTTGGGGTGGGGGTGGACATCCAGGGTGATTAATTTATGGTCTGATCTAACCAGTTTAATGGTAGGGTAATTGAAATCTCCCAAGATCAGGGTGTTCGGTAGGACCTTCATGTTTTCCAGTGTCTCCAGAAAGGCAGAGTGGTGGTCCTGGGTCATGGAGGGTGATCTGTAGCAGGCCACAATTTGCATTGCAGATTTGTCCGATGTTAGTTGCACATGGATGATCTCAGAGGTATCATGCTGTGCCACTAACCTGGAGGTGTGGGTATCCTTGATGAATATGGATACACCCCCTCCTTTTGTGTTTCGGTCCGTGTTCTGTGGCCGAAATGTGTGGTATGAGTTGTAGCCCAGTAGTGCTGGAGTACTCTCTGGAGCCTTGAATCAGGTTTCAGTTACTGCACAGATGTCAAAGTTCTCCATACTTAGGAGTGCTTCGAGCACATGCATTTTGAGATTTATACTCCTGACATTGAGTAGCATAACCCTCAGTTTTTTACTTGTGCTGTTTATGGAGGTGGGTTTGAATTTTGAGCCTTGCCTAAAAACGGCACTATGGGGGCAGCAAGAGCCTTGGCCAGTATTCAAAAGCCAAGGGGTGACAGGTGCAAGCCATCTCTTGCAAAGCAATGTGGCTTGTCGAGCATGTCACCCCAGGCTGACAGACACTGGATCCCCTTTGAATGACACCAGAAGCTTTGCCAATTGTTGAAATTGATAATTTTTTCTTTATATTGAGGTATCATTCTTGGTGAGGGCAGGATGCTACTCAGGGTCAGGGTCATACCAGCCTGGGCTACATGATCAGAGAGCTCTTCCATGTCTCTTTTCATGTAGTCCAGGGAGGTATGGCTCAGGTCATTCACACCAACATGAACAATGACAGAGTCATATTTGTACTTGTTCTGGAGTGACCTGAGTGCTTGTGTTATGTGGCGGATTCTGGCTCCTGACAGGCAGCTAACAGTAACCTTCTCCTTGTCCAGCCTAGTGAGTGGGGCGTCAGTGTGCCTGACTATTGAATCACCTATTACTAGTGTATTAGGTATGTTATTTCGCCTTAAGGGCTGTGATTGTGCGGCACATTGATTTTGTGTTTTATGTGTTGTCTGGTTTGTGACGGGAGGTGCAGGTTTTGTGGGTGTCTGCTTTGGAGCTCTCTGATGCTTTTGCAGGTTTTTATTTAGAGCCTCTGAGTATGATTTTGTGTATTTATGTGTATTTTTTGCCAGTACTGGTTTAGTAGGTCTGTGTGAGGCTGGAGGTGTGGTGCAAGTGTTAACCTTCGCCTCATGACTGCTTGTTCCAGTCTTGGGTGGAGAGACCTTAGCCTCCAGTTTGGCTGTATAATTGCATCTCTCACATATGTTAGTGATTTGTGGTAGGAGGAGAGGGCTGTCTGTGTACATGAGGCAGTTGTAACATTGCCTTAGGATACCCAGATTCACCAGCTGGACTGGAGAGTACACCTGAAGTTGCCCTTTGGTCATGCCTGAATAGTAGGGTGAGCTGCTTAGTCGCTTGGTTGGTGAGGGGTAGATAAAGAGCCTTGCCCTGCTGGGCAGTCAAGTGTCGGGGTATATTAGTGCTTGCTATTAGATCTGAGCAAGTGCTGGTCTGTAGGATGCTTTTTGAGTGCTTAGGTTGAGAGTTAGACTAGTTTCAAGTGAAAAACTGAAGGAGACTTAGTGGAGCCGGGAATAATTTAACCCTAACTAACCGGTGCTTGCAATCATTGGAAAGTTCTTCCATCTCTTTCAACCTTCTGATATCAGCTTTCCAACAGTTCACCAAAATGCAATCTGTATTGGAATTACAATGAAATACACCTCAGGCGATTACTAACAGCTAGGATATGGGCTGGCTCAACAACCCCGTCCCTGAAACTTGCCTGAGCTACCCTGAGAAAAAAACACAGTGGAGACACAAGAGACAGAAACAGAAACAATACAGGACCACTATAAATAATAGGCAAGTGTATAAAGTGGCAAAATATGTTCTTATCAGTTTGAAATAGATTCCAGCTCTGTACAGCAAGTCTATCAACTTTCCAACACTTCACCAAAATGCAATCTGTATTGCATTTTAGTGAACTGGTGCTTGCAATCATAACACTCTTGTACCACACTCTTGTACCACAAAACAGGATTATGATTGGGGCTCTGATCATAAATATGCTGCTCTATGTTTGAGATATGGATATCAAGAAAGGTACCTTGAGAGCAAAGCTTGAACGTGAATCTAGTCTTCTCTGTTGTGAACACATAACATCCTGGGTTATGATGGAACAGATCAGATGATAATTACTTGGGGTCTATATTATAAGATCGACATTTGAAAACATAGAACAACATATGGTCGACACCATATGGTCGATGTCTTCAAACATTGACCTTATAAAAAGACAAAAAAAAAAGAAAGAAAAAAGTACCCTAATGGGTTTAAGCAGCACCCCCCCCCGCTACTTAAATATACCAACTCCGAGACCGCACTACATTGCAGTAAATGGAAATCTCCCCTTATGGAGATTTCCGTTTACACGCTCGAGATTCTGAGCATTTGATATTCTCGTGTCGACAATGCCAGATTCGACATTGTCGGTTTTCGAGAATATAATATAGACCCATTACTTGTCATGCATGCAGCTTTACTTGCTCCCATAAACTACCAGCTTTGAAGGCTGTAACACACACTGCTACCATACGGAGATCATTCACCAGAGAAGAATAGCGGGCAGCTGTTACACATTTCATAGTTCATGCAGACATCTTCAAAAAACAAAGTCCAGATGAAGTAAGTATGAAGTGGTTAACAGTTTCCTACCACTCTGCCGTTGTGGCCACTGACACTGATGTCACAAAGGTGCTTAACAGATCTCTGTTTTCCCTATTTCAGAGCACTCCATGCTCTTCAAGATGATAATGAATACTCATGGAACTCAAGGTACAGAGGCAAATGTGTAAAAGTCAGCATTCCTAACATCCCTCTCATGCTTTAAAAATAAATTCCAGTGTACTACCTCAGTTACCAGACATTTCAAACAGTGACATGCCTCTGAATGTAAATAGGTTCATAGGTAAGTACTAGGCTAGCTGCACTGTTGGGCCATTTTAAACCTAGCCAGTTTCCCTGTTTGTGCTTGAATTAACCTAGCCCATTTGGTTAGAGATTGGCCTTACCCATCCCATGGTTGATAATTATGTGTTACCCCTAATGAGAATAACTGGGATCATGCCGTAGACAATTTGAAGGGACACATACATGGGATAAGGCATTTGGGAGCTGCCTCTGTGCATTAGTAGTACAGGGGGCAGTCCTGGGGTAAATTTTCTGTTTAACATCCACAGATCCAAGTTGCACTTGAACATGGACAGGGATAAACTTTGTTTTATGTGGATGGGGAGTCTGTTCCAGACCAGCAGTATCCTCTTTGAGATACATCTGGCCTCCAAGCCATTCCTTTGATATTACAGAAGAGGTTTATATCCTTTGACTGAGTATTTCTGATGCCATTTGACTTGCCAATGTGCAGTAAATCCATCAGTAATGGGTCAGCAGATGCCTTGTATGCCAGACACAGGTCACCTCTTAGCAGTCTGTAGGATACTGAGTATAGTGACAGGGCTTTGATATGGTCCATGTAGGACTTATTCTTTAGGCCATGTATCCTTTTAGTAAGGCACCTCTGTGGGTGTTCCAGTTGCTGAATGTGTCTGGATAGATACATGCCAAAGGGACATTATATTCAATGACTGTCCTAATAAGGGTTGAGTAAAGGGGGGACAATGATATCCCTAGATCTAGACACAATCCCTTTGTTTATAAGCTGTGCAGTACAGAAGGATCTTCTTGCAACAATGGACATACATTGGTGAAAAGTTAGGTTACTGTCCACATAAGTTCACAAATCCTGAACATCTGGGTCAACTCTCAAGGGCATATTGTTAGTGTGGTACTTCCCTGGGATAGATGACCTCCCAAAGTATGCAATAATGTATTTTGGCATTTCGTTTCAGTCTGTGATTTTAGCACCAGTTATTTATTTAAGACAAACATTCCTGCAGGATGGCAACGTCATTTGGGGATTCAATGACTGCTCCTATCTTGCAGTCATCTGCAAACTTAGCCAACCAGAGCCCTTTGGTATTTGCTTTTACCTCACAAAAGTAGATGCCAAACAGGACAGTCCAGTACAGAACCCTGAGGAACTCCAGTGGTATCTGGTTTCTCTGTGGAGGTAACTTCTCCTGTTTTCATTTCCTACATCCTGCATCCTATTTGTGAGTCAGTTGGCAATCCAGTGGGTCACATAGGGGTTTATTCCCAGTTTATTTAGCTTTTCTACTATGCCTGGGTGGGGAATTGTGTCAAAAGCTTTGGCCAGATCAAGGTAAGTGGTGTGTACCATTTTGCCTCCATCCATTGTTTTGGTGACCTTTGCAAAAAAATCCACCAGGCTAGGTAAGCATGACCTGCCCTTGACAAAATCCAACTGTGATGGGTCCAGTGTTTGGAGGTTCCTTATGTCCTGACTGATTTGTTCCATGTTAATTCTTTCCATGGTTTTGCATATGAGACTGGTCAGGCTTATGGGTCTGTAATTTCCTGGGTCTGTGGAAGGTCCTCCCTTATGCAGAGGAATGACTACAAATGCACTCCATCCTCTTGGTACAAAACCTGTATGGAAGCTGAGACTGAACAGGCTTGTTAGGGGTCTGGCTAAATTTGTGCTTCATGCTATTTAAGATGCATGCAGGGATATTGTCAGGACCCATCAGTGCAGTATGTTTAGCTTTTGGTAGCACGTTTAGGACTTGGTCTTGTATGATAGCTGGTGGTAAGTCAGCTTCAGGTATATCTGGAATTACAGACAGAGAGGAGACAGGGGTAAAGTTAGAGCTAAATTTTCGGACAGTAGATTCACTATATCTACAGCCTCAGAGTAGGTAACATCATTCACAATTAAAATGCTGAACTTTTTTGCTCTTTACCAAATTTTACACAGTTGATAGATACCTTAAAAACATCTGAAAGGAAGGAATTCACGATGTAGTTTTAAGTTTAATATAATGTCTCCAAGTTCAGTGACTTTTCCTAACATATTTATTATAACGTAATACTGATTTTAATGCCACAAGTTTGTTCAATTCTTTTGTGTATATTAACAACTTATTGGTTGCCCTTGTAGCAATGTTTGGTGCATGCATGAGTGTCTATGTTTTTCATTCAAGTTTAGTCCTATTTGAAAAATTCACTTTAGTTCTGTTTAAAAGACACTACACCTCAAAAGGCAACTAGCCAAGATGCTAGTTTACTAGTCTGATTATAAATATACCTGAATAAAAGACCAGTTTATAATTAAGCAATTGATTTCAGTGTGTTTACATATAGACTGGGTTGCTGTTCACAGTTCAAAAAAGCCAAATAGATTAGTTTGAGGAACTGGAGGTGTTTCTAGATGGGAATTCACATTTTTAGGAGTAAAGTGCTATAATGCTGTTCTAAAGAAGAACATTTATATTTCTTCTCAAGTTACTATTCTCTTGTCTTGAAACCATGTAACAGAGAGTGAAAGAATGACCTTGCAAACAGAGAATAAAAAGTTATAGACAATCATACTAACTGATCAGAGGCTCCTGTAATGAGTTGTATCAAGTGATTCAGTAACTGCCATTAACAATCAGGAATGACTGTCCATACATGGTTCATAGGTTCATAGGTATGTACTAGGCTATCTGCCTGAAGGCATTTATAAGCCTAGCCAGAATGTGTTGGCTTTCGCCACCCCCTTAGATTAGTTCCCTGTGCCTCTGTCCAGTAGAGCCACTGAAGTGATCCCCGAGGTAAACTTTTCCCATCCACTCGTCAAGGTTTCTTTTGAAGAATGTTAGCAAGGAGCTCTGCCTAATGTAGATTGGGATCTTGTTCCAAAGCATGGGAAGTCTCTGAGACAGGAATCTATCCCTCCAGTGCATCCTATTTATTGTTGTGGTGAGGTTTAGATCCCTAGAGCATGTGGTTCATGGGGATAAGGTTTTCTTTAGGTGGAGCATGTCCATCAAATCTGGGTTGGACATGGCCTTGTATGTCAGGCAGAGATCACCTCTGAGTAGGTGGTATGCAACCAAGTACAACTGGAGTTTCTTCAGTCGAGCTGCTTAGGGCATCTGTTTGAGGCCAGTGATCCTCTTGGTGAGGTACTTCTGTGGTCTTTCCAGCTGTTGCAGGTGTCTTGTAAGGTACATCCAAAATGGGGCGTTGTACTCTATGATGGGTCTGATTAGTGATGAGTAGACGGGCACAATGACCTCTTTTGATCTGGATGCGAACCCTTTTGTGATTAGGTGGGCCACGTAGAAGGATTTTCTAACCACTTGGTTGTATGGAATTAGTCAGTATATAGTCCCCTATTTATAGGACACCACTGTACATGATTTTACCATGCAGACGTCACATGACTTGTTCCATGATCTGCATGCCTGCCATACTTAGCTGTACAAATTTTCGCAGAATGTCCAGCTTTTTGAGATATATTTTTGGTCTATTCATCATATAATTTGTGATTTTCTGGCAAACAACTAGGATGATCTGAGGAATGAAGTCACTAAATAATGATATACATTTGAGGTTCAAACTTCATATCCTTCAGAAAAAAAATCATGCTAAGACAAATCCTGTTATTCTATCAACTGTCTAAGTTTATAAGAGCAATATTTAAAATCTGTCTCTATTTTTGGGCCTTTGTCCCTCCATTATGTCAGGCTTTGTCCAGATTTTTTCTGCTAAGTGGTTGAGAGGTATGTGCTGAGACTCTAAAGTCAAAGTGAAAGTAAACTTTATCTATTTCTTATATTATTTATAATATTTATTTTATTTTTATTTATTTTTTATTTTTAATTACTTTATCTATTATGATTACATATTTATATTTATTTATTTAGCCTCTAGATCACGAGGCTGAGATTTTATATGGATAAACGAGAAAATAACCAAAGAAAATGCTGTACCTAACTTGATGTGGTGCTATAGTCTCCAAGACTGTAAAAACAACAAAAGAGGCAAACTGACATGACCACACTCCAGTTTATTGTTAGTGCTTTCATATAGCAAATGCTTATACTTCTTCAGACATAAGCATTTGCTATATGAAAGCGCTAACAATAAACTGGTGTGTGGTCATGTCAGTTTGCATCTTTTGTTGTTTTTACAGTTTGTAGTTGGTTAGTTTTGTTTTTTATAGTCTCCAAGATTAACAGGTCATGTTAGGTGGGTGTATATTACATTATCGAATTTTTAAAAGTTCGAACATCATATAGTTGAAGCCATATGATCGAACTTTTAAAAAGTTCGAAAAGCTAAAAAAAAATAAACAGAAAAAGCCTACCTGACCAATTTAAGCAGGGGGGCAAACCCCCCCTCAACCCCCATACCCCGATCTTTAAATATACCAACTCTGAGATTGCACTACAGTGCAGGAAAGGGAAATCTTCCCATTCCGCACTGTACAGAGCTCTCCGTTGAAACGTTCCAGCTTTTAAAAGTTCGATCATATGGTGTTGACCATATGACGTTCAAACTTTTAAAAGTTCGATAACGTAATATACGCCCCATGTTAGGTCCCAAATTTGGAAGTTACCTTACATCATGAATCTAGAAAATCATAAAACAAAGTACTGGGAGTTATCTATAGCCCCACTCTTACTCTTTTGGTATTCTCAGAGAATCCAATCTTTTTTTTTTTTTTTTTTTTTTTTTTTTTTTTACAATCTTAACTGTCTGAACATACAGCACTTTAACTTTTGCCTGCAAACATAAATCAGTTTAACTGCTTGAAGAGTATGTCCGAAATTGTTAGTAAAATAGTGACCCAGTCACTGTACAAACAACACTTAGGCAGCTAGCCTTGTAAATATGACTATTGTAAATATTCCTCTATCATTTCTGTATGCTGATTGCACTGTCTTACTTATACGTCCTGAGCTCTTCAGTAATTGATTTGTTGTCCTAACATAACTTGTTCTGTACCTGTTTTCAGATTCATGGACTAATTCACTGCAGGTATCTACAGAAAAAGGGCCTTGCTTTGCAAAGAGGAATGAAGCCCCCTTCCTCCTTCTTTAACAGCACACACCAGACAGACAAAGATGAGAAAATATAACCTCGTTATCAGAGGTATGCTTCAGATCTAACCAAGCATTGCTAATAAGTGCCAGGTGAGCTGATTTGATTGTCAGCCACAATACCTGGCTTATCTTGTATCAGTCTGGAATTACAGAACGTTTCTGTTAGGAGGACAGAGTTCAGTATGATAACCAATTTGCATATTATTGCCATCAGAAATCATGGATCCTGACACTAGATACATAATACTCATTTCATATGTTAATGATAATATTACTTTAATAAGATCTCTTTGTAGTCAGGTCTGCTACCCAGATGGACCCAATCAGAACCTGTTACAAGTCAGTATACTAGAAAACCTTTAGATCTTAGCAGGTAATAGAGGGCAGTCAAAAGGGTGGAAATCCACAACAACAATAAAGGGTAATCCTATCTAGTGCTGCCAAGTTCCTGGCAAATAATGGAAGAACAACACTGTAACAACTATTAACAATGAGAATAAATCAATATACAAGCCTGATGAGACATATGATAACAATTAGTGACCTGCAAGAAACAATTTTCTATGAGAGTGCAACGTTGGAAAATACAAAATCTCAACGAGGAATTAAACACATCAAACATCAAAACTAAAAGTACAGGTATAGCTAGTTTTCTGAAATTTTACAAAGCAAATAATCTGGGTGACTCCAAGCAAGTCACTTAATCGGACAGAACCCTTGAGTTGCTTCTAAAAAGGGACAGATTTCCAGTAGATTTTTGGATAACAAATGATGAATAAAAGTAATACAAGCATCCCTACAACTTGGCTACTCCAGTGAAAACTCTGGTAATAAAAGGAAACAAAAGAAAATTTGTTGTCAGTATGAAAGATAAACAAACCCAGTCCTGCAGCAATTCATGAAAAATTCCACAAAGGAAAGGGGCTCTTACTAACTATATAAAAGAGTGTGTGGTATTCAGAGACATAGACTGCACAAGCGTGCAGGGCAAATCTGCAAACCTAGGAGCTTTGTCAACGTGTTAATGCAATATGTGTGAATCAGCAGGGCTGTCTGAAAATACGCAGCCTAGGAAGAGCCACCCAAGCAAACTGTGCAGAACTCTAGCTATGAAGACTGGACTAAACTGTGCAGGGAGTAGATGCACATATATAGGGCTCATAGGTAAGTACTAGACTAGCTGCCCTTGTGGGCCATTTTAAGCCTTGCAAATTTCCCTCAAATGTGAGTGTCCATCCCTCTACCTTGTATGTGACATAAACACCTTAACCATTATGCCAAGAATGTGCACAAGTAGAAGAGTGCTGTAACTTTGTAAGTTACCAACGTTAGCCAGCAAGCTAGGCCTTGCACTAATACTGTATGATGTCACTGTGAAAAGCTGTGTGTATCTTACCATAATGACTCTGCCAAGTAAATAAACTCAAATAAACAGTGCCAGGCCACCAAGGTTGTAGGTTATTACATTTATTCAACTTAAAAGTAAACTTAAAATGAGTAAGCGCTTTCACAATACAATAGACATTAAAAAAAGAAACCAGCAATAGCACTGTGACATCATTTCCTGATGCAAGAAGCATATAAAAATAATAAAAAAAAATTAACAACAATAAAAAATTACATCACATAATAGCAATTTACTTACAAAACACCAAAATACAAAACTTTAAAACATTCATATAAAATGCGTATATTTTAATGTGGGAGTGGCCGTGCCTTCAACATAGGCTTCAGGGAAACAGCCTCATTTAGACCTGGAAACTTGTCTGCTTGAAGTGATAAAATCCAGACTTGTTCCCTTGCCTCTGTCTTGTTCTTCAGATCCCCACCCTAATATCAGTTCCAACTATCTCCAGTGCCAGAAATGTAAACTTATGGGAGTTCCTTTCAGCCACCACATGGTGTGCTAATGCATTCTCCTGCTTCCCATTCTTAATGTCTCTCAAGTGTTCCAAAATCCGAACCTTAAAGGAACGATTAGTTTCCCTATGTTAAAAGCATAACAGAGGGTACAGAATGCCAAATAAACTAAATTCTTTGCAAAACAATCTATATAAAACATACACTCAACAGAAAAACCTAAGTGGGGATGTTTAAAAACCATGCCAGGTTGTATATAACTACATGAATACACCTTTGGCAGGGATAAGTGCCTTGCCGCTGGGACTGCAGAAACCCTCCTAATGCTCCCTTTCTATAGCATAGTTGTCTCTTCAGATTGGGATTGTTTCTAAAAGAAAACTGTGGAACTTCTGCTACAACTCCACTCAATTCTTCAGAGACAGTTAGAACCCCCCCCCCATTGTTTCTTCACTATATCACAGAAGGTATTTACATCACTCGAAATGTGAGTGGAACCCTCACTGTATATTGTGGGGCAGATATAAGTGGTGCCTCTCCCTCAAATAACTGTTGGGCATAATAAGCTCAACCCGTGACTTTCCTTTCATGCCAAACTTGAGCTATACAGCTATCGACCTCATCCTGCATATACCCTCTTGCTAGAAAGTCAGATCTCAAACTGTCAAACTCATTCTGCATAAAGTTGTCATCATTACAGAGCCTCATAGTTCTTAAGAACTGACCCGTCAGCACATTCCCCAGTATGTGATGAGGATGCATGCTGTTCTTATGCAGTAATACATTCTTCCTAGTGGCCTTTTTAAAAACCTCAGTCTTAAGACATCCTACTACTGATTTACTAATGGATACATCTAAAAATGCAATCTTTTTGTCAGAAGCTATGCATGTGAATCTCAAGAAATCAGTGGTAGAATGTAAAAACGTAACAAATTCTGCTAACAATTCAAGGGAGTTATCCCATAATAAAAGGATATCATCCACAAATCTTTTGTAGTACAAAATATGCTGATGGAACACGTTACCAGTTAATACTGTACTTAATTCCCATTGAGCCAGTGCTAGGTTGGCGTAGCTATTAACACATGCTGTGCCCATTGCCACGCCAACCTTCTGCAGAAAAAAACTCTCATCAAAAACAAACACATTATTTTCTAAAACAAATTCCAAACGAGTACAGATAAGCTCTATCATGTCACAAGAAAATCCATCTTTTCCAGTCAAGAAAGTCCTCACATCCTTTACCCCCAAGCACTGGGGATAATTGTAAATAAAGATGCTACATCCATTGTCACAAAGTAAAAATCAGTAAACTCAGATATTCGATGGTGTAGACTCTACAATAATGATTTTGTGTCTCTTAAAACTATTTCCACATCACTCAAAACTGCACTGAGCAACTTGTCTATAAACACAGAAACGGGTTCTGTTGCCCAACCTTTACAAGATACAGTGGGGCCATTGGTGGTCGAACAGGATCCTTATATACTTTCGGTAGCCCATAAATTATGGGTATAACAGGATGCTCAACACTAAAGTACTTATAATGATCCTCTGATATCATTCTTGTTATGAGAAGATCAAAAACCAAAAAGGCTACTTTCTCAATAATTCCTGTAACCTGTTGTCTAGTGATCATCAGATAAGTAGTATCATCCTGCAATAAAGTGCACATCTCATTAACATAGACATCTCTGTCAAGTAAGAGCACACCTCCCCCTTTGTCTTCAGGCCATATTTCTACAGTAGTTAAGTCCTTCAACTCTTCTAGGGCATTACTTTCCTCCATGCTCAGATTAAAAAAGTGAGAACTACATTTATTTATGAAAGTTTGCCTTAACTCTTATCCACACAACATACAACAATTGAGTCACATGTACCATGCATCTTTAAGGTACTGTATTTTACTGTATAGCACATTCTCTGCTCAGATTGAAAAACATACACACACACACACACACACACACACACACACACACACACACACACATATGAATGCATGCGCGTTTTACTTTTTATAGTGGCGCTACATGTGTCATAACAGCGCCTCGTAATTAAGCTTAGAGCTCACATCCTGTGGTGATAACCACTTATTTTAAAAGTATCCATTCACTTAGTCAATTCCACTACACTGAGAGGTGATAGAACACGCTCTTTCTAGCTAAGCTACTCTCGCTTATTTTTACCTATAATCCCCTTCCATTATATACAGAACTCCTCATCTGTAATCTTTTCTCATCTAACTAACCTCGCTTAGTGAATAAAACATTCTCTTTAAAATAAATGCACCTAGTGATCTATATATCCTTGGTGTACTGATCGGTGATTATATATGATTTTAACTGTAACACCTTTAGCTCAACTGAACCCTCAGTCACTGCATATAGGTCTTACAGAGGCTTATCACAACCCCACTTATTATAATTTGTGAGCTTAATCTAATAGTTTAACTTACTTCTACTGCTTTTTGACTCTATATCTAGTATTTTAGTGTAATCTGAGTAATTTAGCTTTGCTCTTGATGTTGTATCTATGTTTAATTGAAACTTTCTGGTCTGCTCAGATATGTTATATATATTTTCAACTGCTGCTTTAGACAGTATAAATGTTTTATTCTGCTTTTGCCTGAACTAACTTTTATTAGAACTGTTGCGGAACTCTGAGATTTTTTACATGATAATGTTAAGTGTATTTTATTGTTGTGTTCCTGCCTGTACTAACTTCTATTAGAACTGTTGCTGAACTCTGAGTTTTTTAACATGTAAATGCTATGTGTATTTTATAGTAGTGCTTTCTGAAGACTGTGTTTGTTCTAAATCTAAAGTATCTCCTTTCTCCCCTTCTTTTCTCAGCAGTAAAACCCTCCTGACCACCTTTAGGTCTGGGTTCTTGCATCCCATCCAAACCTGCTATTCTCCTCACCTACTTTAAGGAACAAAAGCTATCCCACCTTGTGGAGCCTACACGTGGAAAAGTAATAGAAAGTATGACCTAGAGCTCCTGCTCGTCTTAATCTTTTTGTATTTTTCTTTCCCAGTGAAGTTGTAAAACCCAAGGTCAGCACTGCCAGCAGCCAGCAACAACCCCCCCTCCTCTCAACCAACTGATCATATATTTGCCAATAATATCCCTAGCTACTTGCCTCTCGCTTTAAACCACAAGCCCTGTAAGCAGCAAGTATTGAAATATCCCCTGTGGTCATTAGGTGGCCCCTACTACTAGGGTTTTTCCTCTGGAAACTTCCTCTACCTAGCAAACTCTCTATCTTACCTACTGTTAGCCCCTTTCTGCTCCACTTTTCTCTTTCCACTTGCTCTGATACTTCTAGCTTCTACTTGCTCCTACCTCTTGACACCAAATATATTTACTTCCCCTTGCCTTACTTACCTTCTTTCTGAGCACTTCACTGATTGTTTTTCTCCTGGACCTCTTCTTCTTGGGCTCTTCCCGCTCCGTTCGTCCTGAGGGCTCACTCCGCTCCCCACCCTACCCCCAATTCCCACCCACCCCAGGGGTCCTACCTTTATCTCTAATAGGAACACACCCCTTTAAACCTCCTCTCCAATCAAATCTCTACACAACTCTCTGATTTCACCACACCTTCCTTTCTCACAAATACTCCCCCTCCCCTTTCTTAAACACTATTCCTACCTCATTATATCCCTACCTCCTACCCCACCCTCTCTAATTTCTAATTTCTTTCTTTAAACTTTACTTCATCATACTTCCTCCTACTTCTCTGCAAAACTCCTTTGAGACCACTATGCCCACTCTATCTATACCTGCATTACTAAGACTACTCATCTCTTTGCTATTGTTATCATCTCTTGTAACTTCCTACATCATAACTTCTTACGAATACTCTCAGACTCTCTCTACTCCACTGCCCTCTAAAAGTACCTCCACATTTACAACACCTTTATCTTCATCCTATTTGCATTCACCCTCTCAGTCCATCTACCTTCTAGCCAAATATCACAGACTAGTACACTGCAAGTTCAGAAAAACCTATACCAGAAAAACAAATGACATTCACTATAATCTTAAACCACAGATATATCCTACTCTTCTCCACTTACTACAAGATGGTGATATTCACCCCAATCCTGGTCCACATCATATTACAACCAACATAGAACAAAACCTAACTAAACCTTTATCTCTCTCTTGCTCTAAACCTTCCAACTCTTTGTCCATTGCCCATCTTAATGTACGTAGTATCTGTAACAAAATTAGTCAACTCCATGCCCTTCTTGAAACTGAGAAATTTGATATTTTATGCCTATTTAAAACCCTCAATTAAAGACATTGAAATTACCCCACCTGGTTATAGCATTATTAGGCTTGATCGCACTAACAGGAAAGGAGGTGGGGTAGCCATTCTGTATAAAGCGAAACTTAAACTGATTCCTCTAGACCTAACTCTTACTCAAAATAATTATGCTGAAGTAATTAGCTCTAAAATACAAATCAATACCAATAAAGCCATTAACATCATCTGTGCATATCTCCCCCCTGGAAATAACATCAATACCCTTGAAGATATACTCTACCAACTCTCTATCAAACTTCCACAAGAAACACTTTCCTAGGTGACTTTAATATAGATTGGCATTCCTGTAATAATGCTTACCCTACCTCACATATCAACCTCTTTGGCTTCAAACAAATTATCAATACTCCCACTAGAATCAATAAAATAAACAATAAGGCTTCTACCTTAGACTGGATTCTCACTAATACCCTCCTGCAAACCTACCAAACAGGTATCCTTCCTGACGACCTTAGTGACCACTCACTAACCTATATAATTAGAAGCAAAACCAACCTAACCCTACCCACAACCTTTAGAACTCTTCATTCAAAGAAACATTTTAACCCTGATCGGTTTCAAGCTGAACTTTTCCAATGTCATTGGGCCCCTCTAAAACATCTCCCACTCAACAAAGCAGTGGAACACTTCAACTCAACATTCTTAGCAATACTTAATCAACACGCCCCAAGTCGAACCATTAGAACTAAAACTAAAACTGCTCCCTGGCTAACCACTAATACTAAGCATAAAATCACCCTCAGAAATAAATCTTGGCATAAATGGCGTTCCACCAAAAGTCAAATAGACCACCAAAGGTTTAGAGAGCTTAGAAAGAGTACAAAAAAAGCCATTCTAACAGACAAAAAGAACTATTACTTTCAACTTCAAAAAACTACCAAAAGGAACCCAAAAAATTCTGGTCCAGCATCAATAGTCTACTGACCCCTGGCCAAATAATTACACCCAACCCTCAGGATTCTGACCCTGATAATCCCACACTAACAGCCAATAACTTTAATTCCTTCTTCACCAATTCTATACAAATTCTAGCCAACCAACTATCTCCTGATACTTCTCAACTACCTCCAAATACCTTAATAAATACCATTCCTCCCCTTCACCTACAACCTGTATCTACCTCCTATATACAATCTCTTATACAAAAACTTAAACCTACCACCCCTTCCGCTGATAAGCTTCCTGCTGAATTCCTGCAACTAGCAGCAAAAGCCATTGCTTACCCTGTCTCTATCTTAATAAACAGATCAATAAAAGAAAGTAATTTCCCAGCAATCTGGAAGATATCACATATCATACCCCTCCATAAAGGAGGCAAATCTTACGACTTCTCCAACTATCGTCCCATAGCACTTTTATCCCCCTTAGCTAAAATCATGGAAAAATGCATACATAAACAACTACTCAACCATCTCCTCAATAATAGCCTTCTGGCAGACACTCAACATGGTTTCAGACCTGCTCACAGTACTACCACAGCTCTTCTCTCCTTCACCAACACAATAAACTTAAACCGTAACAACAATAATCTTACATCTTCTCTTTTCATAGACCTATCAAAAGCCTTTGATATGGTTAATCATACACTTCTTCTGCACACATTAAAATCTCTGGCCCTGGAGCCCTCTTCCCTAACCTGGTTTTCTTCCTATCTTGAAAATCGTCAGCAAGCCGTACTCTGGAAAAATTTTCTCTCTGCTCTCCTCCCTATCTCTTTAGGAGTACCTCAAGGGTCTATCCTAGGCCCACTTCTATTTTCCATCTTTATTAATGACCTTCAATCATCTATACCTAATACTACCTGCATACAATATGCAGATGATTCCACTATAATTTGCACTGCCTCTTCTCAAACAGAACTCCAGTTTCAAACACAATCAGCCTTCTCAACTGTTGAACAGTGGTTCTCCAATCGCTGTCTACTCTTTAACCCCAAGAAAACTAAATTATTACTCTTTTCACCTACCCGTAAATCTACTTTGATAAACTTCTGTATTACTGCAACTGACAACACCATAATTTCTCCTGACTCCTCAACTAAACTTCTTGGTGTTACTATCGATAATAATCTTAACTTTGACTGTCACATCAACAACACAATAAAAGCCGTTAATAAAAAGATTGGATCCCTATACAGAATAAAGCCCTTCCTCACACCTGAAGCTAGGATAACCCTAGCCCAAACACACCTTATTTCTACCCTTTGTATGCATCCCCTATTTACACTAATCTATCTAAAAGTAACCTTAAGAAACTTACTACATCTTACCACAATATTCGCCGCTTTGCCACCACATCACAATTTAGAGCTCACCACTGTCTAAACCTAAAACAACTACACTGGCTGGAACTCCCTAATAAGCTCATTTTTCAACAACTCTTAATTGCACACAAAATTCTATACCAACCTTCTAAAACACCAGCTCTTTCCAAACTCTTGACTCCCTATATCAACCTGAAACAACTACGTTCCTCTGATAAATTACTTGTTAATATTACCAAAATTATGAACTCTGCAGGCAACTGCCTTTTTTCTAACTGAGTAGGTAAAATATGGAATAATCTTCCATCCGATCTGTCCTCTTTGCATACTCTTCCACTATTTAAAAAACGACTTTTAATACATCTTAATAAATTCTGGCTTTGCTCTTGTACCAACCCAGACTAGCCTGCTGGCATCCTTAACTCTATCATAAACTTTTCTTATCCACTTGGATTTCATCTTCTACTTCAACTGAGATATTACCCCTATTTATTGTAAATATTACATAACTCATTATAGCATGCATCATTGATGACCCAGTCAGCTCCAGCATCCATGGTTGTGGACTTCTGCACAAGCCAGCATGTTGGGCATTATCAGATGTCACCATCACATTCAGGGAACTCACAGGCACGGCCATGATCATGCAGTACTGGCCAGTCACTATCAAGGTCCTTTGTGTCACATAGTTCATGCCACCATGGAAACTTACTGTCAAGTTCTCATGCAGCACCCATTCTCTCAGACCCTCCCCCAACACTATTATAGGGGACATGCTGCTTGACACAGTCCATATGTTACAATGGCATATATGATTAAAAATACCCCTGCCCCCTCCAGCCTGTGGTAGGTGCAACTAAGAAGAGCACTTTGACAGGTTAAGAGAATACGAAACAACACAGATCTTCATTAAGACATTTAAAAATATGCACTTACTGTTGGGAGAAGAAAAAAAGGGAAAATATAATCACATAGTACCTGGTCATTTATATACAGTCTGAAAACTGTTACAACAATTTAACAGCAAGAATCCCTTCTCAGGAAGGTTTGAAACCCAATTAAGCAGGCAATGCAAAACATCCTCCAATTTGTTATCTAGTCTGCATCTACATGAAGGGTCATCAAGTCATCAAACATGTCATACTTCACTACCCCGCCTATTGTGTCAGCCACTGCCAAACGCCCTGCTAGTTTGCCTGATGCTTGTATGCCTGTCCAAGGACTACTGTGAAAATGATGGTGGCTGCGACCATAAAACCTATATGTTTGTATATGCTGTGCGGAGGAATGTCTGATGCACATTGTAAGTCGACCATGCAGCACACAGTATAGCCTTTAGTTAACACTGCATGCACTAGGTTTTACCTTTGTAAATTTACAGTAATTTTGTAGTGATTATCAAGATCATTTCTTATGGACTAGACACAATTGCTGTTTCACCTGCTCTGCAACGTGTTGCACATGAGCTTGTCTGAGGGAATCCCATGCTGCTGCTATTAGCTGGCCATTCTCAATTTCCTCATAGGTACTAGTTTCTTTACCCTTTCCCCAGGAAAACTTCTGAAGTTCTGGTAGGGGGTCTAGCTGGCAGTGGTTGTGGCACCAGTGTAAACATTCCACATGCAGTAGGAAGGTAATCATACTAAAGAGATGCTTCCAGATTCATCCAGGCAGTAGAAACTGGCTTTAAGGAGACTGAAGACTAATTCAATGACTATCCATGTCTGGGAGTTGTTTTATAGCACTCCACTGCAGCTCTCTATAGATTACAGACTAGTGTCATTTGCTGAGGTTTGAGTGCATAGTCTGCACCACCAGCAAAACATAATGGTTGTAGGGAAATGGGGACAAGGTGATTAGTTATTAAACCTTAGAGACCATGCTGTATAAAAGTTGCAGTGGGGTGTCCATGAAGTAGTCCACCACACAGGAAGTGGCCATACAGTGAACCTGTATGCCACATGTCAGCATCATGAACACTGCAAGGATTTATAACTGATTAGGCATACTACCCTATCCCCAATGATGACACATCCCTCTTGTTGACAAGTTCAGTGGACAAAGTTGCTAAGCTGGTGACAGTAAGTGAAGAGGCAGCACTTTTGTATACCAGTCCATTGTCCATACAAACATACCTACGTAATAAAAAATGAAATATGATCAACTTTCAGTGCCCAAAGACACACCCAAAAAAAGCTTAGAACATTGATTATATAACATGGAAGTAAGCATTTAACAAAAAATGTTAGAAATATCAGACTTAAACAGACGAAAATAAAACCACTGCACTAACAATCTGTAAAAAAAAAAATATATATATATATATATATATATATATATATATATATATATATATATGTATATACAGTGGATATAAAAAGTGTACACACCCCTGTTAAAATGCCAGGTTTTTGTGACATAAAAAATGAAGCCACATTAAATCATTTCAAAATGTTTCCCACCTTTAATGTGACCTATAACCTGTACAATTCAATTGAAAATCAAATCTGTTAGGAGAAAAAAATATAAAAAAATAAAAAAACATACAATAAGCTGGTTGCATAAGTGTGTACACCCTTAAACTAATACTTTGTTGAAGCACCTTTTGCTTTAATTACAGTAATCAGTCTTCTTGGGTACACACCTGCCATCAATTAAAGAGACTCTAATTAACTCCAAATAAAGTCCAGCTGCCCTAGTAGGATTTTCCTGACATTTACTAAGTTGCCTGCTACAGCAAAAGCCATGGTTCGCAGAGAGGTTACAAAGCATCAAAGGAATCTCATCGTTGAAAGGTATCAGTCAGGAGAAGACTAAAAAAAAATTTCCACAGCATTGGATATACCATGGAACACAGTGAAGACAGTCATCAAAACGTGGAGAAAATATGGGACAACAGTGATATTGCTCAGAACTGGACGTCCCTCCAAAATTGATGAAAAAACAAGATGAAAACTGGTCAGGGAGGCTGCCAAGAGACCTACAGCAACATTGAAGGAGCTGCAGGAATTTCTGGCAAGTACTGGTTGTGTACTACATGTGACAACAATCTCCTGTATTCTTTATATGTCTAGACTATGGGGTAGGGTTGCAAGACAGAAGCCTTTTCTTACAGAAAAAAACATTCAGACCTAGGTAAAATTTGTAAAACAATACATCAAGTCTCCCAAAAGCATGTGGGAAAATGTGTTATGGTCTGATGAGACCAAGGTTGAACCTTTTGGCCACAATTCCAAAAGTTACGTTTGGCACAAAAACAACAATTCGCATCACCAAAAGAACACCTTCCCCATGGTGAAGCATGGTGGTGGAAGTATCATGCTTTGGGGTTGCTTTTCTTCAGTTGGAACTGGGGCTTTAGTCAAGGTGGAGGGAATTATGAACAGTTCCAAATAGCAGTCTCTTTTGGCCCAAAACCTTCAGGTATCTGCTAGAAAGCTAAGATGAAGAGGAATTTCACATTTCAACATGACAATGACCCCAAGCATATATCCAAATTAACAAAAGAGTGGCTTCACCAGAAGAAAATTTAAGTTTTGGAATGGCCCAGCCAGAGCCCAGACCTAAATCCAATAGAAAATTTGTGGGGTGACTTGAAGAGGGCTGTGTACAAGAGATGCCCTCACAATCTGACTGATTTGGAGCGCTTTTGTAAGGAAAACTGGGCAAATATTACCAAGTCAAGATGTGCCATGCTGTTAGACTCCTACCCAAGAAGACTGAATGCTGTAATTAAATCAAAAGGTGCTTCAACAAAGTATTAGTTCAAGGGTGTGCGCACTTATGCAACCAGCTTATTGTACGTTTTTTTTATTTTTTATATTTTCCCCATAACAGATTTGTTTTTCAATTGATTTCTACAAGTTATAGGTCACATTAAAGGTGGGAAAAGTTTTGAAATGATTTATTGGGGTCTCATTTTTTATATCACAAAAAAACTGGCATTTTAACAGAGGTGTGCACACTTTTTATAGCCACTGTATGTGCCTGCAAATAGTTCCTTGAGATCAGTGGACTACCCTGGTAAACAAATATAAATAAATAAATTAAGGGTGCAATCTAAAAACAAAGCTCGTCCTGTAACCTGACTCAGACTGTCTTAACTTCATAATTATGCAGAGTAAATATCCAGAACTCACTAGCATATCAAATAATTAAATGTCTATTTTTTTTAAGACAGTAGTTTCAAGCCAGAGCCATACTGACCTTACCTGGCACCCCCCTCCCCCCTTATCTTGACTAAAAACCAAAAATAAACAAATAAATAACTATAGGACGCCTGTGTAGCTTTCCATCATCACACTATAGTGCCTCAACCACACCCAGTGCCAGTACTGCACTCCCTCCTCTCTCACTGCTTAAAGAGCAAAACAAGGGCTTTTTAGACAGGGAAACAAGCTATTTTACACTGGAACTGTAGCAAGCTACTTCCAAAACTGTAACATGTGATTTGTTATGGTTAAACCACCACACTAGCACTTCAGATATGACCACAAATGCTGTATTGATAATCATAAACTAATACTAATAGTGCACTCCTGCTCATACCTCTCAACTGTCCAGAATTTTGAGGAATGCGTTTGATTTTGGCTGATATCTTTGCCCTTTCCTCTGTAAAAATTCAGAAGTTTTGGTAAATCACTGAAGATTACAGTCAGTCAATTATGCCCAATATGAGAGTTTCATTCTGGTTCTACTACAATTGCTCCTGGCTAATAGGTCACAATCCACTTGTTTGCTGTCACCTGCATGAACTCCTACAAGCCTGATCTCCCATAACTACTTATCCCGACCAACAGCTGACCCTATGAAACTGTATAGCTCTAACCCTAAAACTTTCACATAGTTCCAATCCCAAGTACTCACTCTCTTAGCCTACAACTCCAACCCCTCCTCCCTAAATCTAAATTCCCCATTCTCTCCCTAACCCTAAAGCTCCTTTCCCACTCCCTAACTCAAAAACTGTCTCCATAACCTAACCCCCCCCGTGCCCTAATCTACACCCCCACCCCCACCCACTCCCTTTCTCATCTCCTTGCCTGAACTCATATTTGAGTTAGAACATGAGCAGCAGCCTATACAAGCTACAAGTCACTCAAGTTCTTGACTTCAAAATGGTGGTCTTCAAGCTCTTGAAACTCAAATGCTTGTAGTAGATTCTTTCTTACTTCCTATTGTGCAGAAAATGCATGTTGATGGGAAACGTGTTGCTCTATTAACATTTTAAGTGAATTAGAGTAATATTTTAAAAGATACTAAGTTTTGGCCTTTACTCTCCTGTCATTTCAGCTTTGTACAGAATTTTTGAACAAGGAAGTTAAAAGGTAGCTTGAAATGCAGTTTGTTAAACACATTTTACTGAAAACACACACAAAGAAAAGGCATATTAACAGTTGCCAAGATAAAAAAATACACTTAAGTATAATAAAGTAATGTTATGGAAGGAAAGCAAGTCTTTGCTCTCCAATATGTAGTTTCAGCTTCATATCTTTTATTCTCCTTAGTTGTCATTCTGCCAAAAAAGGTCTAGTCACACTTCAAAAAAGAGCTAGCTTTGTTACATACAAACAAATAACTGCAGTTATTTCAAGCTACAGTATACCTCATTGTACATAAGATCCACCCAGTACACAATATCCAGTTATGTTCCATGTTTTATACATGCTATGTGCATTAAACAAATGATCTATTACCCCTTACGAGTCTTTATCTGTTTCAACCATCATCATCTTTAACTCATACTACGCATGCCAATGTTATTGCACTATCTGTCTAACTATATTCTAGTACCTGATATAATTATCACTTCTATTTCTTTTAAGTTAGTAGAAGGGGCATCAGAGCCACTTGTTTATGACATAACTGTAACCCAGTAACATCATCACCTAGAGCTCCTGGGCCAACTGTGAAAAAGAATGCATTTGGATCAGTGCTCTATCCTAAATATAAATAAATAAATAAACAAACAAATATAGAAACATTTATGCTACCAGACCTCAGATTTTTTTCATTTTTTTCATTATTTTTATCCTTTTATCATCGTCTACTTTAATTAGTTATGATCATGTTCCAAGATACTGTGATCAGTTTTCCATCATTGCACTTCTTCTTCATCACACTGATTTATCATTTATATTCCTTGCTCACATCCTATTTGCTAAAATACCCAGCTCATCTTGTTCAGTGATTTCATCTGTATCATTTTCTTGCACTTTATTTCTCTGATCTTCTAACTCTAATGATATGCTCACGTAAAATGCTTATTCAGTCCTATAATTACTGCCATTTTCCTACATTACTAGACTCTTCTGATTTCTGCATAACTTATAGACTCACACCTCCAAGGTCCATGGTTTAATCCTGACATCCAATTACTTGTCTGTATTGATTCTATATGTTTACTGTGTGTCTTCTAGGTTCTTTTCTAGGTAATCCACTTTTCTCCATCTACCAACAACTTGCTGGTCAACTGAACCATTCATATATATATATATATATATATATATATATATATATATATGTGTGTGTGTGTGTGTGTGTGTGTGTGTGTGTGTGTGTGTGTGTGTGTGTGTGAATGTGTGTGTGTGTGTGTGTGTGTGTGTGTGTGTGTGTGTGTGTGTGTGTGTGTGTGTGTGTGTATATATATTTTATATATATATTTTATATATATATATATATATATATATATATATATATATATATATATATATATTATGGATCAGTGTCATTTCGCCGAAATCCATTTCGCCGAAAATTTATGACATAGGGTCCAAATCACCAAAAATCCATTTCGCCAAAAATAGTACTGACAGTGTATATGTCCTTTTCCCCCACTGTAGTGCAATCTCGGAGCGAGAATATTAATGTAGGGGGGTGGGGGGCACAGCCCCCCACAATGAGGGGTGTGGGGGGGTGAAGCCCCCCCACCCAGTACAGTTTAATATTCTCTTGTATTGTTTTATATTGTCCAGTCCCTATGAAAAGGGTAAGTAAGTAGTTTATGACCTGAGTAGATAGGGGGGCTATGCCCCCACACCCCCTACTTTAATATTCTCACTCCGAGATTGCACTACAGTGGGGGAAAAGGGCATATACACTGTCAGTACTATTTTTGGCAAAATTAATTTTCAGCGATTTGGACCCTATGTCAGGAATTTTCTGCGAAATGGGATTTTCGATGAAATGATATAGACCCATATTTTATATATATATATATATATATATATATATATATATATATATATATATATATATATATATATATATATATATTACATTTATCCTCACCCTTAAGAACAGATCATGTCAGAAAATGATCTGTGAAGGACCTGCTCATCTAACTAGTTAAGCATTAAATACATTAAAAACAATTAAATAAAAAAATCTCCCTCCCATCAAACTATATTTACAGCAAGCTTGTTCATATAAGAACAAATGCCCCCTTTGTTCACATACATTTCAGCAAACCAAGTCTTTCATTCACTAATGAGACGTAATTTATAACATCTAATGCAGTTCCTTTTCACAAAAATCCACTACAAAATGCTGTGCCGCCTCGGACTTTAAGTATTCTAAAGACAGTCCTAATTCAAAAAATGTTCATCTTTCTTTCTCTGTCTGTCTACCCCAAAAGAGGCATAACAGTGATGACTAATTTCACCACAAATTTCAAGTCACTTGCCCAAATACCTTCTGAATCATTGAAAGTCAGGAAGAAAACTTAATTTACTCTCTTCTATATCCAAAATAAGTTATTATGCACACCATTATTTTCATATTTAAAACTAATACCATTCCCCTGTGATTTTGTTAAATATTTACTGCTGATTTCTTTCCATTAGTCTAAATTTTATTGACTTTTATTTATTCCAAAATTGATATAACCCTGTTAGTGAAGCTAAACTTCTGTAAAACAAAGTATACAGCATGCAGTGTTCAAGCCACTTTGTTGAATGCAAAAAATGTCTTAAACTGCAAGTGGCATCCCTGCTTTTCAGTTTTGTTTTACTCTGATAAAACAGTGAGGTAATTAAAAGACTGTATGTCCGTTTTACACCAGTCTCACTTTGCTGTGGTTATGTCCGTTTTACACCAGTCTCACTTTGCTGTGGTTATGGTGGAATATTTAATATAGCATAGTAGGCATAGTAAGCATAATGAGACTGCAGCAAGGCAAAACTTTTCTGGCTCAAATTAATCCAGCTACCCCTTCAGCTTATGTTTATATCATTTTTGTCTAAAACGTTAGCTAGATCAGTCATTTATGTCTCCTTTTGTCTTGTGTCAGGGTCCTTTTCTCCTGTGTCATATCCTCTCTTGACACATATTAAAAGTCCATCTGCTCATAATAATAGGTCCACATTTAACAAAGCATATTACATCATCACAGTGTGCCAGTCCACTCTTTCTACGATTTCAATGTTTCCATGTACCTGTAACTCTTGAATCAGCTCTGCTTTATTTGGACTTCTTGATGTCATCAACACCTAGCTTCCTAAAACCTGGCATATCAACCATACTGTCCGACCACCCTATCTGACCTATGTTATATATTAAATGAAAGCTATTAAATGAAAGTATTTTTGCAGAGGAGTTGTATCTACACTACCTATCCAATGTGGGAGCTCTTCCCTCATATATCTGATCTCTCTATGTACACTAACTGGAAGATTGCATCAGCTCAGAAAAAAGGGAAATATTTTTCTATTTATTCAAATTCAGTTAGCATACTTAGTGATTAAGGAATGTGGGGACAGAACCCCTATATGAGGAGGTACAAGGAGCACCCACTGAAAAAATTTGCAATAGAATTTAAAGTACTTTAATAGATCATGATGGTCTTCCAGTTGATAAAATCAATCCACTCACTTTTCTTCCATAGTGGCTGCCTCAACAGCAAAATATGCTACCAGATATCCAATTAATATATTGCTGCATCCTGCCACATTGTTGTTAAACCTAATTATTTTCAGGAATAACAGTAATGCTCCTTCCAGACATATACCCTAACAAAGAACCCTGGTACCAAGGTACCCTGACATAATTGTACATGACCACCTGCATAAAACAGACCTCATCATACCTTAGTCAGGCTATGAAAACAGAAGCTCACATTATACTCATGTACTGGGAAAATTAATATTTTAAACAGAGTAGAAAGTTTAGTCTGTCTCATGCTCTGAGTCTTAAAAAGCAGAACCATTAATTTATATACTTTGTTCCTCATAATCAAAGCACGAGTATGTTCCAAATTATTATGGTTGGGTGATTCATCTCTTTTACAAGAGAGACTCTGATTATTAAGGAGAACTGAGTGAATAGCATGACTACCCGCCCCCAAAAAAAAAAAAAAAAACAGAACATTACAGTGAATTCAAGAGCATGAAAAGTAAAGTTTCCTTTTCTCATGTCGCTTAAGTACTTTTTTTGTTTTCCACACCGTAACAAATTTAAGCAATATTTCAATTTTACAGTCATCTGTATATTTCAATATCTAGCCACACATAGCTATAGGGAAAGAGGAAAATATATAATTTAAAGGATAAAGCATAAAACAGATCTTTAAACCACATTTTCATGTATTTGTTTCCCCAGGTTAAATGGTAACCTAACATCTCTGGTCTTTGCTGTCTTTTCTTCGGCATATTGTCATGCTGACTGGAGGAGGGAATGATGTCCTGCTGCTTGTTTCAAGATGCATGCTATTTATGTTAAATAAAACTATCCAAGTTTCCCCTGTAAAAAAGGAACATTTCCATTAATGCTAAATCTCCCAAGTGGCTATAATGTTGAATCACATACTATGACATGTGACTAAGATTTATATTCATGCTGCCTGTGTCTGTCCTTCCTGAATGGTCTCTGAGGAACTGCTGGAAGTGTAAGAGTGAGCCAACCAATAGCTATTCAAAATCAATGTCATCCTTATGGGGAACATTAACTTTAACTGGTAAGGTCACTTCCAAGTACAGCTTAAACATAGGTAATATCAAACATGTTAAGTGGCTGATGACCAGTTATAACGTATTAGTTTTCTACAAGGTCTAAGTCTTGCCCCAATCTGATTACTAGATATTCAGTTTCCTCTACTAAATAACCTTTAGTCTGAAGCAAGAACACGGACTGCAACGTCTGAATGAAAAGTATGCTGAAACAGCCCTAGAATCCATTGTGACTTCTTTTTTTATAGCCCAGGATAGCAATACCTCATATTAATCAGGAATTTCCCAGAGTATCTAGTCATGACTCAACTAATGATTTATCTCCATATTTGCACCCTTCATTACCAGGTTAAAATCCCTTGTAATGATTATCTTTCCTCAGTTTTTTGAATACTAGAATGAATATAATTTGTTGAGCCACACTCATCAATGCTTATAAAAGGGCACAATAACACTTACACTATTGCTGATCGTATTTAGACAAATTTAGGAAAAAGCCTAACAAACAATGCAGTGTTTCTTGATTTATAAAGAGCCTTTTAGTTAAATGATCATGTTTGGCCAGGCTCAGATAAAGTGGTTTGGGGTAGGGGTACTAGCCTCTTCACCAGTTTAAAAACTGCCTGCAGTAGAGAAACCTTCAGGTTAATTTTGTCTCAAGCTATCCAATTCAAATAATTTTATTAAATGAGCTGAGGCAAAGACTCATTACATAGGTTCATAGGTTCATAGGTCGGTACTAAGCTATTGGCCCTAGGGCCTCTACAAGCCTAGCCATAACAATTCCCTGGCTATTTATAAATTATATATAAAAACTACTCTGTTATTAAAACAATAACTGCAAGTATTCCTCACGGTTCCTTTTTAGGCTTCAGGCTCTTCTTGATGACCATTAATGATCTTGTCTCAGAACTAAGAGGAATGAAGTTAATTTTTTTATGCAGATTATCTAATCTTCCTCAAAGCCTCAAAACACCACCCCAAGCCCAACATGTATTACAGACATACTTTCATTAACTAAAGCATGATCTTACAAAAATAAATCACCAGCAACATATTTTTGGCGTTATTTGACTATCTGGTGCAGTGCAACATCTTAATGGACCTTCTTTGCTAAAACACTCTGATCCTAATAATAAACTCATCAGGGAAATCTTGACCTATAAGAAGAACTGGTTTCACGGTGTAAAGGAATAAAGCCTGACTGTGACCCAGATGACCAGGGCTCAATTAGTGGTGCACCTGACACTGCAGGCACCAACATTGGGGGCACAATGAGGCATGAGCCTGCTTGCCTCTGCTATGGTGGAGGGGAATCATTCATTTGTTAGACATCTGGCTTTTGCCTGCTACCCAGGGGATAATAAGGGATCAGATTTGCTCACAACCAAACTTGATATGTGGGTGAATCTAGTAAGAAACACCATCATTTAGAGAAGTAGAGGTATTTCTATGCAGTGTATTATGAGGAAAAACTAGCATAGTAGGTAGGTTATGTATCCAAATAAGCATACTTGTTCAGTAGCAGACTGCATTATGATGACCATTTCCAAAGACACAGTGCACTCCCTGGTCACTGAAGTATAGTGCAGCCTACACAAGCTGTAAGAACATTTTACCTGCAAAGGTAGGACCCACCCAACGTGGAAAAGAGTTATAATGTGTGCCAAGTAGGTTCTAGATGTATGATGGATGCACAGGCCACAGAAGGGGGCTGAAGTCAATGGTGGCTAATCTTGACACACTAAGGAAAACTAAGCAATAATATGATAAGGTACTGAAGGATGTGGGTTCCGAAATAACCCATGAAAGAAATCTAAATTCTATAAGTATCATAGTATATGGCTTGATACAGCACTTTTATCACATTGAATTAGTGGTTGATAAAGTCCCAAAATAACTAAAAACTGAGTCATGAGCTAAGAAAACTGTATAATACTCAGATTTGCACATGCTATATCTATAGTCACAATAAACTCGGCATATAGTACTAGCCTCCTCTGTAAAGTGCCTTTGTCCTCAGTTTTTTCTACATTTTTATGTACTTAGCCTATGACTGTCATATATCAAAATGTCTTATATGATCCTTCTTTTTGCCCCTCTCTTTCCACACTCATTCAGCAGTACACTCTCAACTGCTGTCTTTGTAGCTCTCAACAAATCCTACTGCAAGTCTATATACCCAACAAAAATGTTGGTAAACTACTCTATAGCTACTCCATTGCAAAAGCCTGGAACAAACTTCCACCTCACGTCAGATCTATCATTAATTCCACCTCCTCCAAAACGGCACTAAAAGCTACCTACCAGAAGGAATGGCTATGCCTTTGCAATGACCCAGCATATCCCTAAATTCCTATCCTCTAATCCTACCTTTATATTTCTCTTCCTATCCACTTATTATCTCTACCTGTCAATCTTCCTCTCAACAGTCATTCACTTAATTCCTATCTTATATAGTCTTTCATTTAAATCCTACCTACTAGGATTTATATACTCCTCCTAACTTAGACTATTTCTCTGCCTCTCCCCCACACTTCAGCCGCTCTCCTTAGCTATATTCCAGTCTCATACTCTCAGCATTCTGTTTCTCTTCTAACTCATCTTCATTCATACTATCCCTGTCTAAAAAAAAAAAAAAGTATGTATAAAATTTTACAGGTTTTCAGATTTATACATTAAGAAATTTCTTCTTTGTATACTTTGTTATTGTTATAATTTTTGTTTTCATGTATACATTCGAATTTTATGTAACTGTTTTGTGGAGCTTTTCTCCTCATGTCTCTGCTGAAAAGGGGTCTCTACCCAGTCAGACTACAAATAAATGCTGTTTGAAGTAGCCCACTTACCTGGTTAGCAGAAAAAAAAAATACAAATGAGACCCATACAAAACACACAGTGCATTGCCCAACTCTGGTAAAACATAACACATTCACAAACCCATGACATCACTGAGTGAGTGTTTGAACAGATTAAAGTTCTTGTAATCTGAAAAGGCAGTGGGGTTTATCTCTGTCATGGACTGCAGGATGATTCTAGCATGTGTCATCCTACATGGTATGATTCTCAGGAAGCAGCCAGGACTGTCTCATGATACAGGCGGAATATATGTTTATATTGTGCACCTGTGTCTTAGTGGAATATGGAAAATTTGTTGTAAAGAAAAGAACAGAATTCTGTTGTGCGGCCTTAATCTGAAGATGCAGCCAGACACATGAATTGTAAGCCTTGAAGTAAGACTTCATCTTTAAGGGGACATCTCAGGGATACATTGGTTAAGATTCATACACACATTATGTACTAAAGTATGCAGTTTTACAGGGAATGAAACCAAGCAGGGCAGAAGGGATTTGTAGCACTATATTGCAATATGGTGCAGTGAGCAAAGTGCACCATAAAGAATGACTGGAAACGACAGAATAATAACATACAAGTGAGTCTGGAAATCAGGCAATAATGAGTTGTTAAATTATACAGGGTGAATGTAGTCATGATTCATAGTCAGAACTGCGGGGGGGGGTGTTGTACAGCAACATGTGTTAGACAAGAGAAAAGCAAAATGTGCAGAAAATATGAATTGTAGGCAGATAAATTATTGAAATCACAACAGAAGTCACACACAATTATTACTAGTCATTAACACCATCACTTTTCAGCCATATGCATGAAAATTTATTTTATTTTTTTATTTATTTTTATTTTACATTTGTTGACCAGGATAGTCTGACTGGATGCATGTCCATTTTCAGTGGAGGCCCAGGGAGAAAAGCTCCAAGGTAAATAGAAACATTAAAAACATGTTACAATTATAATTTTGACAAAGAGTACATAAGCAAGATGTACCCAGCAACAATAAAAATGTTACCAACAACAGGTAACATTCTATAACTTTACTGTCTAGGACACTACTAGCTGATTCTATGTAGATCAGGAAATTTTATGGAGTTTGATATGTATCATCCACATAGAGAATCTACAGGAATGCATGGTGTTCTATGTCTGTGGAGATCAAGATGTGCATAGTGTTTTTCATCCTAACAGAAGGAACCTTTCATAATTCAACATGGGTAATATTAAGTATTTGTCAGGTATCAGCCTTTAGAATACTTACATTTGGATGAGGATATTTGATTTCCCAGTGGAGAGGAGAGACACCACTGTGCATGGATTCTATGACACACTGCAAGCCACCTTGAGCAACTGGGAATAATAAATTCCATATATATAATAATATAAACTCCAGCTGGTCCACAGTCACAGGGGTTCATGAATAGGATAGGCTGCCATTTTGTGAACTGCCAGCTAGTGTGTGATGTACATGAAATGATAACCAGTATACTTGCACAGCAACCAGGCAGTTTGCATGATATACACATAAGGCATACATCTCAGATATATTGTCATCCTCTGCAATGTGATATTCCACAGGGCCATCTAGTTGATAAGTGCAGGCACTTTGGTTTAAGAAAATGCATACAGCTACCCACATAGCATATCCATATGTAGCAACCCCCACATGTATTTTATCTGTCATACAGGTGATGCGGAATGACCTTTAGAGCTATAACAAATGAGATCCATACAAAAGAGTGCATTCCCCAACTCTGGCAAAGCATAGCACATTCCCAAACCCATGACATCACTGATTGAGTGTTTGGCCAGATTAAAGCTCCTGTTATTTGACAGCGCACTGGGATTTGTCCCTATCATGGCATGCAGGATGATCCTAAATGTCGAGCTACATAGTATAATTCTCAGGAAGCAACCAGGACTGCCTCATGATATGGGTACATATACTGCTATAGTAAGCACAGCAGCACCATCAACTGATGGCAATGAGATGAAATAGGAGCAAGGTGTAACCACAACACTCCCTCTCAAACAGCAACAGGCTCAATGCATGACAGAACAGGCAACACAGTAACAGCTAGTCCAGCACTATGGGACCCGATGAGCACACAGTGACAGTGCAACATCACAGAGAACAAACATGATACAAGCAGTCTTGATGACAGACATGTTTGTCAGTGCATGGTTGAGCCACACTCTGCATCAGACATCTCCATATACACTAAACAGCATGTAGTTTTTCACAGACACCATCATCATCATCATCATCATCATCATGTGCACAGGTGCCTAGTAACACACTGACCCATGGCTATCAGCACACAAATGGTACATGAAGCATGTAGCAAGTGGCAGAGCTGGGATGGTCTCAAGGTGACAGATATTGTATCAGTGAATACTTCCTCCTGTGATGTGGAAGGGATGCCACTTCATGACTATGAGCTAGGCTCACTCTACTGGCCTGGTGAAGTAAGACTTGAGGCCGCTCAATGGCAAGGATGGTGTGTAGCTGATGAGCCAAAGCTCCAGATGGAGTTTGCAGGTACGATGCCTACCAATGGAAGAGATGTTGCAGAGTGCCATATGCTTCCTGACATAGGTGAGTTCCTTGTCAAGGCCCCCCTACTACACAACCACCTTAACTGCATACCATATCCCAATATCATTCAACATTGCCAGTCTGGAGATGATAGTGGCACTGGCAATCCATTGTATCTAGGAAAACATGGAAATGATCTGTGTCACTGTAGACCTTGTAAGACCAATCATAACAGTATCTCTGGACTTTCAAGACTCCATGTTCTCACAAAACAGATGGAGGTGCTGGACAAAATCCTCACAAATGCCATGCAACATAGCAATCAGCTTCATGTTTGATTGGTTAGCTGAAGATACTATCAGGATGACACTGTAGCACATACTGTGACTGATCCCATGTTTCACCTGCATGTATGATGCCACAGCCACAAGAACAGCACTGTTGGTACTTGCAGCCATGAAAGATCCTAATCCCACTGAGAATAGTGATTGCAAAGACTGTACAGCCACACATTCTTCTGTGGGTGAGGCCATACCTTTACCCTATACTGTGAATGGATGAACAACCAGGATGGAGAAAGACTGTCACTGTGCCATCTGTCTATGACTTAAGAATGTGTGTCTCATCTGAAGCAGCAGCAATACCTGCAACAGTGCCAGCACCAGACTGTTGCCCTGCCACAGACTTTGCTTGTGTCACCACAGTAAGACAGAACAAAAGATACAGCAGAGAAAATATGAGTACATGTGCTCTAACTGTATCCTGTGGCAGCCATGCTAAAGGTGTTCATGCAGGAAGTACCTCCCATGCAATACCAACCTTTGTCAGAGGAAAATTGTGGTGGGATGGAAGCAGAGTGTGCAGGGGCTAGATGTATGTGTGTGTGTCTGTGAGCATGTGTCAGTGTGTGTGTGTGTGTGTGTGTGTGTGTGTGTGTGTGTGTGTGTGTGTGTGTGTGTGTGTGTGTGTGTATGTATGTCTAGAGATATATATATATATATATATATATATATATATATATATATATATATATATATATATAGGATCACTATATAATCTCGAATGTTTGGAATACTGAATTCCAAAATCTTAGGACTATGTAGTCAAACCCCCTAAATACCGAAAGGCCAGAAGCACGGAATTCAAAATCCCGATGTTGTGAGATATTGAAGTAGCACTTCTGGTGTTGTGGTTTGTTGCTGGATAGGTGGCAGTTCAGGTAAGTATCTATGTGTAAGTGTGTTGGTTAGGCGTTTTAGTGTGTGTCAGTGTGCGTTGTGACTGATATGTGTGTGTGTGTGAGGGACTGTAAAATGTGCGGATGTGCGTTTCCCTTGTGTGTCTGTGCGATCTCGGAGTTAGTATATTTAAGTAGGGGTGGGGGTGTGTGCCCCCACATGGGGGATGCAAAGGGGCTTGCCCCCCTTCTTATATGTAGTGTAGGATGATATGTTCGATTGTGTGGGGAAGTTGTGTGTCTATGTGTATGTGTGTGCTGTATGTGTGTTGTATTTTCGGGATTTTTAATTTCACACTTCTGGTTTTTTGGTATTTAGGGGTTTCGGCTACATATTCTAGAGATTTTGAAATTTGATATTTCAAAATTTCGAGATTATGTAGTGAACCCATATATATATATATATATATATATATATATATATATATATATATATATATATATATATATATATATATATATATATATATATATCTGAGAAAACATATCATATGGTGTGGTCAGACTGCTGTCTATTTATACAGTGCAGCTCTACAGAAATCTGTTGTGTTACTATCCTGGTCATCCACAAAGATGCAGGGGAGTGGTTGTTCCTGATGCCAGTGTTCTGTCCTCCAGGGATGATCACAGTATTGTTGTACCCCTACAGGGGACTCCAAAAACTCCATCTCGGTTGGCATACAGATCCTAATTGCTGCCCCACTGTGGCTGACCTCTCAGCTGCTATGGAATGCACCTTTGCTTTGGGATGGCACGGCATACAAATGATGAACTTCATGTACTCGCAGCATTGCTCTAGCGTGGAATTCTGCCCACCCCCTCAGCATTTATACCAGAGCAGAATCTGTCACACTCAGTCCTGTACAGGCTAGTAAGTACCCCATCAGGTGCTTGTCCTGAGTGCTTGTTTTAGGACATAATTTTCATTAGGGATGAGATTATCCAGTCTCTACTCTCCATCTCAACCTCCAAACATGCAAACACCTGTGTCTATAAGACACATGGCTATATATACTGCATACTGCTCTGATACATAGGTAATCAAGTCATATCATATCATATTATAGTCAAAGAGGCAGGTGTGGGGGTATGTCATAATGTAATCAGGGAGATAGATACAGTTGGAGTACCTGCCACACAGGCACACATGCACTCCCTGCAATGTCCAGTGACTTTTTTTACGAACCTACAGGTATGTGGAAGAGAATACAGAACAGTACAATACAATACAATACAACACATAATATAATATAATATAATATAATATAATATAATATAATATGATATAATACAGTGGATATGAGATATAGGCTAGAAGTCCTTCCAGCTTGTCTGTGCCATAACATTGGCTACCAATGTAATCACAAATTGCTTTTTTTAACACTTTTTAAAACTGTAACTGTCTTTAAGTAATTGTTGGAGCATATTGTACTTATTTACCACCATTTTTGTGAACTAATTTAATTTTCATTTTTGTTAATATACACTATTCTGTACAATATATAGAATGAGATCCGTCACCTTTTTAAATTCCAACACATTCTCACAAATACACGTCATTTTTGAGACTTAGAGACTTATATGACGTCTCCCTTTCTATGTGTATAATATATTGAAAATAAATTTAAGAATTCTTACCTCTTCCTTTGTCATACATTTACACCCACTTATCAGTTTTGCAAATTTGCACTGAACTACTTCTAGCTGCTGCTGTCTGTTGCTTGTAAATGGATACTTCAAAGTTGTGCTTATTCTAATTTTGATCTAATTAGAAACATGGATAAAGTGTTAATACATCCACTTCCCAGAACTTGATGAACTTTCTTTGGAGCACAATCATCTAATAACTTTCTCTGATAACAGAGTTTTTATGCTCATTAGAATGCAATTTATTATTAAAGTCCTTAAATACTTTGACATAGTTTATTTCATGTATGTTTGTATTGTATAGGTGGTGTGTAGATGATGTTTCAAAGCTCAACTGCTTTGTTTTCCATATGTTAATAATCAGATTATTTTTTTTTCTAACTCACTTACAAAAAATTGACCTATGTTAGTACATCAAGGTGGCACAAAACTCAAAACATCGCGCAATGAAATTGGGTGATTGTGCAGGATTGTAGTATAGCTGGGATTCTCAGCTGTAATGCAATCTTGGAGTTACAAAAAAAGAAGTTATGCACTTACCATAACATTCCATGTTTGTAGTCCATCTCACCTACATTCTTGCTGGATGGGTTCAGAGCCAATTCTCAGCTCCAACTCAGCCGATACTAAAGCTCGAGAGCTTTTACTTGCTCGAGGCTAACCCCTATCCCATGGTGCCTCATGGCAATTCCCCAGATCTTGTTTGCAAGAAAGTAAATAGGTACATAATATTCAGTAACTATGAATAGCTATGCCTATACAAACAGAATACTCTGTATTACTATCCATGTAGGTGGATGGACAACTACAACCAGGTCAGACAGCATAATGTATAGTCCACCAGTTCCTCCAGGAAACAGGAAGGGGGAAGGAGGGTGGGACGCAAGAATGTAGGTGAGATGGACTACAAACATGGAACGTTATGGTAAGGACATAACTTTTTTATGTTATGTAGTCCTATCTCACCATAATTCTTGCTGGATGGGACAATGTCCCAACACCTTTATCCCGGGTGGCTCAAGCGAAGAGAATCTTCAGCACAGTGGACCCAAAGGATGACCTGTCCCAGGAGGCCAAATCCAATTTGTAATGAGTGACAAAGGTATGAGGTCTTGCCCAAGTAGCTGCTGAACAAATGGTATCAACTGGGAGTTTAGATCTAAAGGCATATGAAGTAGATACCGCTCTGGTTGAATGGCCTTTAACTTTGACTGGTAATTGTTTGCCAGCAACTTTGTAAGCAAAGAAAATGCAGTTTGAAAGCCATTTAGACAAGGTGACCTTAGAAACAGGCAATCCTTTATTTCTGTCTGAAAAGGAAACAAATAATTGGTCAGATTTTTGAAATTCTTTAGTCCTGTGCAGGTAAAAACCTGAGAATTCTGTGGACATCCAATTGGTGTAATCTGTATTCTGATTTATTAGAATGATTTGGGAAGAAAACTGGTAGTTCGATAGTTGTGTTGAAATTATACTCTGAACATACCTTAGGAAGAAAGGAAGGATTAGTTCTAAGTGAGACTCTATCCTTATGGAACACAATATAAGGAGGTTGAATGGTGAGGGCTTGCAATTCAGAAACTCTCCTGGCAGACTTTATAGCCACCAAGAACAATGTCTTCCAAGACAAGAATTTCAGATCCGATGAAGAAGAGGGTTCAAAGGGTGGAGAAATTAAAGATGTAAGAACTAGGTTTAGGTCCCAGGACTCCTGTGGTTGCCTGATTGATGGCCTGAGAAGGAGGACTCCTTTCAGAAAGGTTTTGCATAAAGAGTGGGACATGATTGGATTTCCCATGAAGCCAAAATGATAATTACAGATGGGAGCTAACTGAACTCTAATAGTAGCAGCTGCAGCTCCTTCATGAAAAATAGATGCCAGGAAGGACAGGATAGACTCTATAGGAGCTGAGTAGGTGTCTATGCCTTGGTTTGCTGCCCAAATAGAGAACCTTTTCCATTTACTGGAATATAATTTCCTGGTGGAAGGTTTGTGTGAAGAAATCAGAATGTGTTTGACTGAAGGGGAAAGGGAAACCCACCTGGCTATTCGTGGAACTGGAGCAGCCATGCTGTCAATTTCAGGGTTTGAATAGTAGGGTGGAACTGCCCTGACTGATGAATCAGGAGGTCTGGAGATGGTGCCAGAATCCATGACTCCTCCAAGAGATAGGGCCACAGGAAGGGGAGCCAGACTTGGCGAGGCCAGTGAGGAGCAATGAGAATCAGGGTACTCTTCAACAGTTTTGCTTTCTGAATTACTTTTGGAATGAGAGGAAAGGGTGGAAAAGCATAAAGGAGTCCTGGGGGCCAATTGTGGACCAGATCATCCCTGGGTGACATCCTCTGATGGGGAATTAGGGCAAAGTAGCTGCTGAATTTGGTGTTCATGTACATCACAAATAGGTCGCATCAAGGCTGGCCCCATTTGTGAAAAATTCTTCCGCAACTTCTGAATTCAGGGACCACTCGTGTGGCATCAGAATTGCTCAGCTGAGTTTGTCTGCTATCACATTGGACTTCCCCGGGATGTGCATTGCTACCAGAAAATGTTGTGTCCATTGTCCATTTCCATACTCTTAAAGCCTCTCGACAAAGTGGGTAAGATTTGGTTCCCCCTTGCTTGTTTATGTACCACACTACAGACATGTTGTCTGATTGAATCGCAACTGTCCAAGTGAGAAGAGAACTGTGAAGTGCTTGCAACGCATATAGCACCGCTCTCATCTCCAGAACATTTATGTGCAAGTGGTTCTCATGATCCTGCCAAGTACCCTCGACCGTCATTCTCAGATAATGCCCCCCCCACCCTATCTGGGAGGTGTCCGTGGACTGCATTTTCTTGAGGGGGAGCAAGAGGGTGACCTAGATGAAGTTTATCTGTATGTAACCACCATGTTAGATCCTTCTTGCAGAAGTTTGTGATGAGTATTTGGTAAGACAGGGGTAGATCCTGCATTGACCACTGGGCAAATAATAGCCACTGACATACTCTCTTGTGCAGACAGGCTAGGGGAACTAAGAGAATGGTGGAAGCCATAGTCCCTAGGACCTGAAGGACTATCCTGGCCTGTACTTTGTCTCTATTCAGCAAGAATCTGACTTATTCGTGTAACAATTCTATCCTTTTTGGTGTCAGTTTTGCTGTCATGGTGGTTGAGTCTATTTCTGAGCCTTAGAATATAATGTAATATAATATAATGGAGATAAGGCTGATTTTTTTAGGTTTATTGTAATGCCTAATCTGGTGCACAAGGATAGCGTCTCACCCCTGGTTCTGATTAGTTGGAGCTTGGTGGTAGCAGTGAGGATCCAGTCATCTAGGTACGGAAATACCTGGAATACTTGATGTCTCAGGCAAGCCATTACCACTGCCATGCATTTGGTGAACACTCTGGGGGCTGTAGTGAGGCCAAAGGGCAGTGTTCGAAACTGAAAATGACTGGCTCCCAGCTGAAAGAATAGGTGTCTTCTGGAACACCTGTCCATTTTGATGTGGTAGTACGCATCCTGAAGATCTATTGAGCACATCCAATTGTCTCTTTCCTGATAAAGCGAAATATCGACTGCAGAGTGATCATTTGGAACTTCAGTTTCTTTACAGACTTGTTGAGTTTGCTGAGATCTAGAATTAATCTCCAGTCCCCTGTCTTTTTTGGAACTAAAAAGAATCGTGAGTAAGTTCTGGATCCTATTTGCTCTGTGAGGACTTCTTGGATGACTCTTTTTTGCTGCAACGAGATGACCTCTGCTGTTGCATGGGCTAATTGAATGGGTGGCACGTCTGGTAGTACCAGTATACCCAGGGATCAGAAACAAAGGGAATAAGATAAGGTAAGGTAATGGATATTATGGTTTGTACCCAACGATCTTGGGAAATTTGTAGTCAGGCACTTGGGTACAGTGAAAGATGACCCAGACTGCCTCCAGAGATGGACAGTCAGGCAACTCCTTGGGGCAATGGAAGGGATGATCAGAGAAAGTATCTCTATCTCCCTGATGTTGCGGACCTCCTCTGCCATGATGGTGGTGTCTTCCGTTATATCATCCCCCTCTGCCTCTAGGGGAGGGTTGACCTTGTACCTGAGGGAAACCTTTTTGGGATTTACAGAACCACATTTCCCTCCTGTTTGACCCTTGGGATAGGGTCTAGAAGGAAGGGAGAAACGGACTGCAACAGCAGATAAAGTTTTACCTTCCTGCTCGCACCTGGTCAAAGTCTCTTTTACCTGTGGTCCAAAAAGAGTTGAACCATCAAAAGGGACATTGGTAAAGGAAGACTTAAAGGATTCTGTGAAGTTACAGAGATGCATCCAGGAATGTCTCCTAAGAGAAATTCCTGCTGTGGCTGCCCTGCTCGCTCCGTCCGCTGCATAGGAAATCAGCCTCATGGAGGAGTTAGCTACAGATGTAAGGGTGGAGAGCTGTGCAGATACCTTATCCATGGATCCCAAAGCTACTGAATCCTGAAGGGTGTCTCCCAACTCCTTCAGGAGATCCCTTTGAAGTCTAGAAAAATGGGACAGGTAATTCATCAATCTTAAGGTAAATGCCGCTGAAGAGAAGGTACGCTTTCCATACCTATCCATCATCCTGGACTCCTTATTAGGAGGATGGATATTGGAAGATGCCTCGGAAAACTCCTTTTTCATGGCCACTGCTACCACCATAGCATCAACAGGAACTCTCTTAGAAAGTAAAGACTTATCTTCCAGAGCAGTCATAAATTTGTCTGACCTCCACGCGACAGGCTCCACTGTGTCCGGGGAGGTCGAGGCTTTCCGGGATAGGACTCCCAAAAGCTGGTCATAAGGCGGTGTCACCCAGGAGGTGGAAGGTCAAGAACCAAAGGCCTCAAGGTATACTGATTCATCCTCAGTAGGGTTAGAGGTCTTCCAATCACCCCTCTGTCTAAGGATTTCAAGGATGTCAGAAAAGAAGACATCCTCAGAGGGGATCTAGGGGACCCTTCTGACTCATCCAAATCAGTGTCTGACATGACAGACTCAGGTGAGTCAATGTGCTTCCTCTTACAAAGTCTCTTCTGGGGAAGCTCCCCAGTGGGATAGTCTGGGGAGGTCTCAGAAGAGGGGAGACCTCCAATGGGGGATGTTTGAGTCTCTGGTTCCCTACGTTGAGGGGGTGGCAGGGTAGAAGAGGTTGTTGCCAGCTGCTGGTTGGACATCAGGTCCAAAGGCAGGGCTTTGGCACTGGACAAATCTTTCTCTACTGCTTCAAAGGCCTTTCCGCACCACTCTGAAGATAACCTCCATTTTGAGGAGATGGAAGATCAGCTCCAAGCAGGAGGGACAGCTTCCAAAGCAGACATGGGAACCAAGCTCAGTTGAGCCAAAGCACTGAAGAAAAAATGGGGTGACTATCCCTCTTGGAGTCAACTTGAGAGTGTCGGCTCCCAGATCTCTTGGCTCCAGACTGAGCTGCTGAGGATAGAGTTATCAGTTCTAAGAAAGCAGGAAGAATTCTTGGAACTGAAGGATCCAACAAAGAAGAACCCAAAATGTTTGGCTCTGAGAGCAAAGCAGTCAGAGGAGGATCAGTAGTCTGTAGAAGGGATGGCTCCAAAGCCTTTGGGTCCATAAAAGCTAACTTTTTAGCCAGAGCTGAGTCACAGAGCAACCTCTTCACCACCCCCGCTCGATGTCCTCATCTGAAAGTGTCCTGGAGGAATGGGTAGAGACAGAAGGAGATCTCCTCCTTTCTAAAATAGGAGACCTCAACATTGGTGAAACAGGGTCAATAACTGGAGAGTGTCTCGATACCAAAGGCTGCCTCATCACCGAAGAAACCGACGGCACCGAGACAGAAGAAGCTGAATTGGAGCCAGAACTCCTTGGCTCTGTTGCTTTAGACTTTTTAGACGGCTCCGATGCTGGAACCAAAGATTTTCTCTTCACAGTTTTGGAAGCTGCCTGACCAAGTTCCAGCTGTTCCTGGAAGGAACTGGTCATAAATTGTCTATTAATTTACATTTCCTCTCATTAAGAACCCTAGTAGTGAAGGCATGGCAAAAGGTATAGGGTTCTTGTAAGTGAGCCTCTCCAAGACAGTACACACAGCTGGTGTCAGTCAATGACATTTTTTTGTGAACACTTGTCAGATTTCTTGAACCCCGAAGGGCGGTGTTCCTTATGTTCTCTGTCTTACTCTTTGGGCATGCTGACAAAGAAAACCAGGCTAACAACAATATTCAGTAAAAACAACACTAATTATAACTAACAGCAAAGTTATGAAGAGAAGAAAAAGTTTTTTTTTTGTTTTTTTTTAAAAAGAAGACAGACTAGCACACAGGGTGAAAGGCCCTCTAATTTAAACAGGCAACTAAGACCCTCTAACTAAAATGGGACGTACAATCATAAAAAGTGGAATATGGGATCAAGCACTCAACAACAAACACACAGGTAACAACTAACAACTATTAAAGGTAGAAAGTGAAGAAAAAGGACGAGAAATAAGATTTATCAAAAAATCTTCTACTTAGCCAACGAGCCAGTAAGGAGACAACCTCGAAGCTTTCATGGCAAACAAGATCTGGGGAATTGCCATGAGGCACCATGGGATAGGGGTTAGCCTCGAGCCAGTAAAAGCTCTCGAGCTTTAGTACCGGCACCCATCCAGCAAGAATTACGGCGAGATAGAACTACATAACATCATATGTTAGCAAGCTTTCCAAATGCTCTCATAATCTCTTTTCAACAAAGTTAAAAGAGCAAATCTCATTAGCATTTAATGCTATGATGCTATCATTCATTTCAGATCCATATAGCACAGCATACTGTACAATAAAAAGTTTGTTGATCTCGTGCTTCGTTAATTATAGAATTACCCATGCTAAAGACTAGTTTGTCCATAAAAAGATACTTAGTATTGTTTCAATGTTATTAACAAGTTTGATTAGTTGTGAACTGCTTTTAATCTGCTTATTCAATTTACCAATTTCCTTGTTTAGTGTCTAACTTCTGTATGCCTTCTGTTTTTTTAATTTCATTTCTAGAGTCCTAATAAGTTAAGGTATCTTTTGAGCAAGGCAACAAACAGAGGTACCATGATTCTTCTCAGAACTTAAATGTCTCAAATTTAGCCTTCAGTTACACCCACATGTACTGAGCTAGATTATTCATAAAAACAGACACCTAGTCAGTATTACCTAATGTGGTGTTTGATAGTGGTGACAAAACTCTTTGATTAAGGTCTGGGTGAGAAGATAAAGAGATACAATTATAACAGAAAGCCACTACATAAAAGCCTGGAAGTACTTCACAAAAATGTGCTTCATAACATAATATAATGGTGTACGTGCATTATCTAAAACGTTTCTCCTAGTTTTTTCCTGTCAGTTTTAGTTAATATGTTGTTCCATTATGAAGGAGGTAAAAATTCCCTTAAACTATTTGATGTAGCACAGATATCCCAGGTGGCACGAAATTTAATCACCTGTTATGATTACATGTTTGGTCTGCTTTGTATAGAAATACATCGGGATTCAATAAACTCCATGTCCGTGTAGGCTCCGTGCAAAGCCTACATGGAGTTTACATGTTTGTGTGGTAGTGCATAACAAGCGGCAGTGCACAGCACAGTGAAATGCATATTCATCCTACTCAGAAGCACATCTAAGCTAGGTTTCTTGGCTGGTGACAGTGTTCCTGGCCAAGAAAACCATGTAAGCAAAAATGGATAGTAATACTGTCTAAAGCAAAGCATGTACGGAGTGTGGTTTTGCACGGAATGCCACAGTGATGACCAGGACTTATCAGATACCTCTCAATCTGTTAGTTCAACAAATCTGCACAATGGCCGACACAATGGGGGGCAATTAACCAGAAATAAGGACATATTTGATATAGATGTCACATAGCAATGTGGTAGAATGAAACTCAAACATACCTCTCAGCTTCTTAGAGTAAAAAATCTAGACAAAGCCATAAATAATGAGGGGACAAAAACCCAAAAATAAGGGCAGATTTTAATATTGCTCTTACAAACTTAGAAAGTTGATATAATAATAGGTTTTACAGTATCATGAATTTACTAAAGAGCATGAAGTTTGAAACGCAAATGTCTGTCATTATTTTTCTGCATTCAATCTGCAATGACATGTCAATCATTTGCAAGAAAAGCAAAATGTTATGAGAAAAAGATAAAAAAAATCACACAAAACCAGACATTCTGCAAAAATCACGACAGCTGAGAGGTATGAACTGAAATATGTGTAATATTGAGTTACATCAGATCATCCCAGTGACATAGCAGAAAGACACAAATATAATAAGGAACACATCTGGACATCCTGGGAATATCAGGACAGTTGAGAGGTATGAGTGAAGTATATAGTCCAAACACAGTACAGGACAGTATATCTACAGTGCAGAGTATTGTGATATCCCATTCCTAGTATTCAGTACTAAAGCTGTGTAAATGATCTGTAATGGTACATGAACTGCCATGTAAAATGAACACTCAGGGCAAAGTGTGTGTACTGAATAAGGACATACAGATGAATGAACAAAGGAAAAGAGGACAGGTGAAACAACCTAATGTACAGCAGATGAGGGCATGTCAATCGAAGATGACTGTAGCAGCAACACCAATCACATATCTATATGGTACAGTACAGCGGAAATGAATGTGCTTTATGTCACTGTCACACAAGGTGACATAACACTAGGGAGAATAAGTATGTGAGATAAGCATCCTTACATGAATAATGCAGAGGATATCTATCACAGATGTTATATACAATTGGGGTAGGGTGCATATTGTGAAGCTGTGAAAACTGATATGTCTGAATATGAGTGTAATCTTAGCAGAGGTGTCCAGCAAGTGGGGCACAGTTAAAGTCTCATGGAACCACAATCATGGACAATATCAAAATAATACCACTCGTAATCCCATGCTTCTGACATAACATATGTGATTTGCAGTGATAAGAGATGAGTCTTCAAAAACACACTTGAACAACTATTATCCACACTCTATGAGGGTGACAATGCACACTGTGCTGGCACTGTTACGTCTATTGGAGATGTTAGGAGGGACACTGCTATACCTGTATGCAACAGTCTGGGCAATACATGCTAGTTGACTGGTGTGCATGGCATATATATATACATACACACATACACACACACACACACACACACACACACACACACACACACACACACACACACATATATATGTGTGTGTGTGTGTGTGTGTGTGTGTGTGTGTGTGTGTGTGTGTGTGTGTGTGTGTGTGTGTGTGTACATATGGCACAATCCACAATGTCACAAATGTTACCCATGCTATTAATGTTGTGAAACATCTATGTAGGTAGTGTATCTGTCTCCCCAGCATGTTCTGTTTATGTCACAGGCTATGTTGAGAACCCTTGAGCAAGTTATTCTTGTCCCATTTGATTTGCAGATGTCCAGCATTTCCAGTAGGGCAGGGTCTGAGACTGCTTTGTAAGCCAGGAGTAGGTCACCTCTCAGCAGCCTGCATGATGCTGAGTACAGTGACAGGTCTTTCACTCTTTCCTTGTATGTCATGTTTGAAGGCCCTGTATTCTTCCAGTCACAAACCTCTGTGTTTTCTCTAATTGCTGTAGGTGTCTGGTGAGGTATACACAGAAGGGAGTGTACTCAATTAGTGGTCTGATAAGGGTAAAGTACAGCAGAGCTATGATCTCCCTGGTATTGGATGTGATGCTCATATGTATGAGGTGGGAAATGCAGCATGTGTGTCTCACCACTATGGATACATAGTGATGAAAGTGTAGATTGCTTTCAGCATGTATTCTCAAGTCTCACAATACTGTGTTTGAGCTTAGAGGGGTGCTATGTATATCATAATTTGCAGGGATACTTCATTGCCAAAGGGGATAATGAGGCACTGTTTGCTTTAAGGTTCAGTCTGTGAGTTTGGCACCAATCATTTGTCTGTGTTAGCCATTTCTGTAATATGTTCATCACTGGGGGACTCATACATCCAGTTAACAGTCATCTGCAAACTTGGTAAACCACAGGCCATCTACCATTGTCTGCCCATCAAGGAAATAGTTTCCAAAGAGTTTAGGGCCCAGCACAGATCTTTGTGGTATTCCACTGGTAAGTGACTAGTGGTGAAGTGCAGTCCCCAACTTAGAGGGTCTGTGTTCTGTCGGTGAACCAGTTTCCTATCCATCTAGTACTGTATGGATTCATTCTCATATGGGAGATCTTCACTATGAGACATGAATGAAGGATAGCTGATATGTCCTGTTATCCTCATTCAGGTCTTTGAGGTCAGTATCAAAGAAGTCCACAAGGTTCAATAAGCACAAACATGGAGCCCAAAAAGTGAAGGGATCCATTGCCTTTTCTGCTACTTATGTGTGTTGTGTGTGATTCTATTTGAGGGACAGCAGCCTCTGCATCCAGCGTAAGCATGTGACAATGGTGCAGTGCACCACCCTACACACCATCTCTAGCAACTCACTGCAGGTGATGAAATCATCACCTCCACCACTGCTCCCAGAGGGTACCACTGGACCAGCCTCTGGAACAGGACTACCTGAGGGTGCAAGTAGTGCAGGGGCAGCAAAGGTAGTGCTGCCAAGTTGCTGGGCATTGGTACTGGAGCCTGTGGAGTGGGGACAGGCTGATCCAATGAGACTGGCCTACCTCCCTGTGCTGTGGAACATTTAGTGATGTGGTACACACAGATGACATGGACACATTTTGTTGACACATAATAAAAATAAAGAAAGAAAATTAAAAAAATAAAATAAAAATAAAAAAAATTTAAAATAAAATAAAAATTAAAATTAAACAAAAAATATTTTTAAACATAAAATAAAATAAAGATTTTGAAAAATAAAATAAAAAGAAAGAAAAGAAAAAGAAAAAAGAGATATGGGTTGGGGTGAGAGAAAAAATGAGTACCATCATATGTGACATACACTGCATTAACACAATTATACAACTCTGTTCATGTTTTACATTTAAGTACACCTCATAACAGATACACACTATACTACAGATTGCTGCAAGTCATCCTTAAAGTGTGCATGTATTGCACATATGCATGTTCCAGTTTTACAGATTACAGTTTACAACAGGGCATTTGTGCCACTGGTATAGAGGTTTTAATTTAATGTAAATATTATTGAAAAAATAACAGTATTGCATAGTTGTTAATTGTGGTATCTGAACTCACAAGTAAAGTCTAATATTGGAATCTTACAATTGGTTTGTGCTATAGACTAATGCATGCGTACTTGTTTTTACAGTTGTGATATGCATGCTCAATTTGATACAACTCTATAAAATACCAAAAAAAACTATCTTTAACTTTTAATGCTACAGTAATATTTTCCTCTGCTGCATACATAACGCTTGCTTGCCTCAGTCTCTCCAATTGAGTTTCATAGGCCTGGACATTGAACTCCCTATCTCTGGCCACTGGAGAAAGAACAGAAAAGAACAGCATTATGCATACTATTCTTGCCTATATTAAGCTTTCTAAGTCTTACAAGTACTCTCTTTAGTGGATACTTACACAGCTGTGGGATGTCTCCAGTCCTAAATTCCTCCAACCAATAGTTGAGAGTATTCCTCTTCCTCCACTGTAAGTCATTAAAATGATGGCTACATTGTCCTCCAGTGTGTGGGATACTAGTGGCACTGGATACAACCTGGGCTAAACTATTCCAAACCCCAGACTTGTATGGGAGCCATAATACTCCTCCTGCAGAAGCCTGTGACTGTGGTGCTTTACTAGGAGCCTAATAAATATCCTGGACTTCTACTGCCACCTCTGTGCCCTAAACCTGGCACCTTCACCACTAATGCAAGCCACGTCAACCTACAGACCAAGAGCAATGATGACTGATGTTTTCCCTCTAATTCCACTTATCTCTTGTTTACCGGACTGCACACACCGAAGCAACACATTTACAAAATGGTAAGCAGTCAGCAGCAGTGTCAAGCAGTGATGAATGAAATAATTACAATTGGAAGGTTATTTTGTTAACACAGTAATAGTGCCTCATCCCTCATACATATAATTAATATCAGCTCCACTATCTAAAGTGTTATATGAGAGTGAATATAATAGGAAGTGGAACAACAGTAAAAGTGCATGGAATATCCTGTATTAGAACCCAGGACTATGTGTATGTCAGTCCTACACTTACATCTGTTGCCACAAGAAATTTGAAATATCAGTTGTTCATGTTTCAGTTCGTTGCTATCAACTGCAATGTCACAACAGTAAAAATAAAGGTTTGCACACCCTGTACTACAACCCAGGATCATCTGTACTCCAACAATACACTTATACCTGCTGTCACAGGACTAGTTACATAACATTTCATAATTTAATAATCATTATTAAAGTCTCTCTGTTAATTGCCATGTAAGGCATTCTCTTAGCGGGTTTACATGGTGCCCAGTAGATTGAATTGAATGCATCTGGTTTCTATTTTTGGCTGTCTGGGTCCTGTCTGCTTCCTAGGTGGTCCAGTTGTCCAGTTTGTGCACTGCAGCACTTTGCACAAACAAGATAAGCACAACCAAACCTGCCATTCATTCCATCCATTCCCACGACTGTGCAGGAGCGGCCCTAGGTCAACTGGTGCACTTGGCAAAAAGGCTCCACGGCGCCCCCACCACACTACCTGGTGCCCCCATCCTGGTCTATCTACACCAAATAAATACTGGAAAAGCACCCCTGCTAGACCGGTGCCCTAGGCGGCCGCCTAGTTGGCCTATGCCTAAGGCCGGCTATGCGACTGTGCTAAGTGCTGCATCTTGCAAACACTGGCCAAAAAATAAAAAATAAAGAGGAAAAAAGATAAACAAGGGAAAAGTAGCTTACACAAGGAAAATTAATGTATGTCATACTCACTACAACATGTTAGCACACATGAGGTATTTCTACAGAGGACTGGATTTGATTTCTCACTTCAGTGAACCTTCATGGCTTTGCAGCAAGGAACTGAAATCATTCTGCATAGAACCAACTACAATAATGTCTATAGTAATATGATACCATGCAACTGTTATTTGTACATTTATTATTTGTGGATGTAGTGCATTAAGTGATCTCACAACCAGTTATGATTATTAAAATATACAGCTCTGTGTCACCTCTCGTGTTTGTTAGTCATTCTTCTCTTAATTGATCAATAATCTGAGGCATGCAGTCTGTAAGCTATTCTATATCATTGGCCTTAAAATGTGTGAGGATATTCATGGTAATAATATCATATTCAGTTGCCAAAATATGAAGGGGAGGTTGGATATTCATTAGCAGAACCTGCAAAATATGTGCTGCTAATTTACATTTCCAACCTTGACAAAAGTACATCTTACACTTTGTAAGCCTAACCTGACACACACACTGGATGTAGAGCAGTCTGCATTTCTGTTGCATTTACTGTCTCCCAACCAGTAATCATTCACAGTTGCAATTCATTAAAAACAAACACTGAGGGAGTGCCTGTACTATGTTTACATCTGGTTATCAGAGCCAAGGATTTGAGATTCAGCAATTCTAATGAGTTCACACCTCAACTGCATCTTCACCATGCTGACAGCCCTGAATCTACACCTGAAGGCAACTGTGTAGCTAGGGAAACTGAAGGGCAACAGACCTGTTTATGTGGTGAACATGGAAAAGAGGCTATTACTTTGGGATATATCTACTCAGAGGATTACTGATTTTGAGAAGGTATGCCGGCATTTTGTCAGCTACATACTGCATATGCTGATATTTAATTATAAATAATCTGTTTAATAGTTTTATATATGCATTTTAAGTAGCACTGGCTTTTACACTTTTATCTGTATGTATTAGAAGTGTACTGATGGCATGGGCAAGTTTGTCAGCCCATTTCACATGTAAACATGATTGGCAATACCTTCACATGGAATATTCTGTATTATATCTGTATACACATTATAGGGACAGGTCATTTGATATCACTTTTAGCATTTCAACAATGCTTTGTTAGCCAAATATGTCATTTGCCAGTTCTTTTGGGGGTCGGGGAGAAAATCTGCATTTCTGTTATGGCACAAACAAGAATATGTTGCTAATCTTACTCTCCTTTTTTTCCATCCAGCCTACACATCTAAGTCAAACTGACTCTGCTGTCACATGCTAAGGTCATTGTACAAATCTCCCACCTTTTACTTGCTTACACTACCAAGTAACAACATACAAGGATATGCCACTCATTCATATTATTATTATTACACAATACACTCCAAGTTCAAGACTTAATGTGTACATGCAGCAGTTGCCACAGTTTTATTTCAGGGCTGACTCTGTCTGATGCAAGCAGTAAACAGCCAGTACAAGGGGAGGTAAAGGTTGTGAGTGTCATCTGGCATCAATGTTACCATATGTATGTGAGTAGGAGGAAAGTTTTAGGCTCCAAGGTGGTGAGTGAGTGTGCTATGTGTTATCTCTTAGCCAGTATGAGGGCAGTGTGAGGTCATATTGAGCATGCCTACATCTGCCTACACCCACAGCAGCTGGTGATTCCCCCTCTGACTCCTCAGCTCCCTGTGGCTGAGGTGACCTTGGCATTGGTGGTGGAATGTGTGCCCCTTCCCCTTACTAATCCTGCTGAAGCTATTTTCTCAAGATAATGTTGTGTAGCATGGCAAATACTGTAATTATTTTAGTAAATATCGTATACTGCAGGGCTCCCCCAGATGTATCTAAGCACTGGAACTGTGGCTTTAGCAGCCAAACACATGCTCTTTGATATTTCTGGTCTGAGCATGTGCCTCATTATGGCATTTTTCAGTGAGTGGTTGTGCATTTCTGATGGGAGTCATCAGCCATGGTTCCAGTGCATAACCTGCACCCCCCTAGTAAAGGACCATCTGGGATATCCCCCCCGGTGAACATCTGGTACAGTTGGTAGGTGTACCAGATATGTGAGCCATGGTAACTGCCAGGGGTGCCAGCACACCTGTTCAAGGTAATTCCCTCAGTATTACACATGACTTGGCAGTTAATAGAGTGGTAGCCCTTTCTGTTTATGTAGAGCCAACCCTGCTCCTTGGGTGGTGCCTTCATTTCTGTATGTGTTTAGTCTATAGCACCCAGTACTTCAGGGTAGTGTGCTACATGGTAGAACTCCTGCTTATTTCTGGCCTCTCCTCAGATGTACAGGGAAAATATATGTGGTCACTGGCATGTTAGATCATATCATTCAGAAACTGATGGAGTATCCTGAATGATGATGCCTATGACACCCCCAGCATGTCCTCTGTTGGTCTTTAAAAGGCACCTGTAGCTAAGATTCAAAATGCTACACATACCTTTGTCTCTGCTGGGATGGGTTCCCTTCAGTTGGCCATGATTCTGAGTTGAGGATGACAAAGGTTGCAGAGTTCCTGTAGCGTGTTGCTATCCACCCTGTAGTGCTCTACATCTTCCACATCATGTAGGTTGTAAAAAGTTAAACAGGGCCTGAAGGCTCTTCTCCTTCTTGGCCTATGTATACTGGCAGCAGCAGCAGCATAAGCTTCAGCCTGTTGCACTTACACATGAATTAAAACAGCAGCAGCCCCTAACATTCTTTCCATGTAGACACCTTTATGTGGCTGTATTCCAATAGGTTTTGGAATTTGCAAGGAAAATCAGCACAGAGTCTACACAGTTGTTTTATAGTTTGTTGAAAAGCTCTACCATGTTGGATTGGTTGATTAGCATGCAGTTCAGCTGCTTATGCTGTAATTAGCATGTTACAGTGTTTACCTAGTTTGTGCAGTAGTGTGCGTCTCTACATGGCACTTACTGAATCTAAAATTTAGTGCTACCATATGCATGTCATGCCATGACGTGCACACAGTAGAAACAGATGATGCAGGGTTTATTAAATTTGGCTGATAGTTTATAAACTCTTCCAGACCATCCCACCTGAGCTAGGTGGTCTGTAAAAACCATTATATGAATTAAATATTTGCCTGTTTTTACCTTAATGATAGCATTGTTGATTATGTTTGATTCAACACTAAAAACATACATAGTGGTCTTTCAGTAAAATCATAACATCGCAACCCTGTTTACTTTAATAATTTCTATGTCAAAAGAATGCATAACCCTCATACAATAGCATCCAATCCATCTTTCTTATCCAATTTTCTGTTATGATAGCCATAACTACATTCTTGGTAAATTCTTTAGAATATACACTTTGTTTTTTTTTATGCTACATACATTAGTTCCATTAACATTAAACCCATTTCCCTCATGTCTGGTTCTTCATTATAAGGGCAAAATCTGTAACAGTCTGCATTATATCAGTAGCCATAATTATTTTTCCTTTCTTTGACAGTTAATGTCATCCTTTACAAAGACATTCAAGCCTATATTCGGGCTTGGATAACTTATAAAAAGTCCAGTCGTTCAATGATGTTAATAACAACCAATTTTCTTTTCCAGCATGTGATCTCTGGAAACATAGGTTGTGTGTATATGTATGTATGTATATATATATATATATATATATATATATATATATATATATATATATATATATACACACACACACACACACACACACACACACACACACACACACAGACACACACATGCATGCATCTGGATTATTGCCAATTAATTCCATTAATTCCTTTGTCACCAAATATGAGTATTTCATTGCTCTATCAGTTCTGCCTAAATGCGATAATGTACTTATATTTTTTCTGTCTGATACATCATGTCTTATCACTGCAATTTTTTTTTGCACCAAGAAGGCACAGCACTAAATTATTGTTATTGTCCCTGCATATGTAGGCATTACCGCCCTTAATAAGAAAGTCTCCAACTACCAAAATCTCCTTTTCCACAAATAATTGATGAGGCATCACCATATCCTAATTACCATAAGGTTGTATTCACCATAAAAATTACATTGACACCTTGAGAAACAGAAAGACATAGATATAAAGTGTTATAGTGGGATGGATATACAGGTATAGGTATAACACTACTTCAGCCAGCACCTGAGCATATCTAAACAATCCTATCTTGGTTTGTGGTTTACTGTGGAGTTGACTGGTAAGAGAAGTTTTATTTAAATTTATATTGTATTTATTATCACTGTTTTTCACTGTTTGTACGTATGAAGGGACTGCTTGTTAACAAGATTTACAATCCTATCTTGGTTTGTGATTTATTTATCTTTACTGTTAAAAAGAAGTGCAACTGTGAGCAATAGTGAGCAGAAGCTACTGTGAGTAAAGGAATTACAACTTTTGTCTGGTGTGTAGAACTTGTATGGTCAGAACAACTTTACTGTACTTTATTATTTAGTTGTATATTGCTAATGTGATTTTTGTCATATAAGTTGATTTAAGTTCTCTTTAAATTCTGTGCTTACTGATTCTGATTATTCTTTTTTTTTGCAATATTTTATTCATTTAAAGTTGAATATGGATTCCTTAAATGAGTATGCATTTAACAATTTGCTAATGCACAAGTATCTTGTACAGTGTACTAAATGTTATGCATATTTAAAGGTAACGGCTGATAACACTCATGATCTGAGTTCCTCGTGTCAAAAGCTGGATGATTTGCTTACCATTGTTATAAGTAAATCTAGACGTAATGATGATGATTGCACTTGTGCAATTGCCATGGCTTGGAGAACTCTTGTTTCATATATGAATGACTGGACTGATGAACTAAATAATGTTAGGCATAGAACAAATAGAACATATTTAGGTAATAATGCATCTATTTTCTGCAAAGATCATTCAATCCCTATGAAACAAGGCAATGCCCCTGACAACTTTCTAATTCTGGATGCAAGTATTCAGCAATCTGAGGATCCAGTTTGTTTAGAAGGAAACAAACAAAAAAGAAAGGAAGAAGTTCTCAACAAATAAGGAAGGAAAATAAACTGACTAATGACTGTAAAGGAAAGAGAATACCTAGTAAAAAGGACACTGCTTTGTTATGTGACACACTGGTGACAGGGAATGATGATATTTGTCTATCAGAAAACCCTCAGTCTACAGAAAAAGGCATCATCTTTCCAATGAAGAAGGTAGAAAAAAGAGGCAAGAGGCAGGTGAAAAGGAAGAAATCAAAATCGAATGTGGAAGGACTGAAGAACATCACTGTAAGAAAAAAGAGAAAGACAGATGTTGACTACATGGCTCAAGCTGTGGATTTACAATACCAGCTGGATGAGAATTTAATACACAGTGAAAACAGTAGGATTTATAAGACTAATAGTGATGAAGATATATCCTTCATAACAATTGAAAGAGCAGATGTTACTGTATTAGAAGCTGAAAATTCTTCAGAGATGGTCAGCAAATATATTCTTGTAACTGGAGATTCAATTATTAGAGGAATCTGATACTTATATTTGCAGAGATGCTAATGAACATCAAGTAATGTTATGCTTGCCAGGTGCAAAAATAGAAGATGTGAGACAACCCTTGGAATGCCTTAATTTAAGGAAGTATGGATCTGTTTTTATTCTTGTTGGTACAAATGATGTCACCTGCAAGGATTCTCTGACTGTTGGTAGGGAACAGACAGCCCTTTTAGATAGTGTAGCTTGTACTGGTGTTAGGATGTATTTTTCTCAAATCACCTATAGAAAGGATAGTCACTGTGAATGAAAATAATTTTTGGGTAAAAACCTACATGGAAAAAATGTCCTGTTTTAAGAAATGGAAATGTGTAGAACATCCAAGCCTTGTTTTGGGGCACATGTGTTCAGACAGGATGGTGTGCATTTGTCAAGATCAGAGAAGATAATTTTTGCAGCAGATGCTTTGCAATATTTGATAAACACTAGGCAGGATTTTTGCCAGGTTGAAAATGTAACAGTTCACAGATAGCAACATTTGCTGCATCTCTGATGGTTGTTAATGGTAGGAGCATTAATAATAAAGTTTTTTTTTATTGGATAATTTGCTACGTTCCAACAAGATCATTATTGTTATTGTTTATGAAATATGGTTAAAGAGCAATGACTAGAAACCAGTTCTGTCAGGGTATAAATGTTTTTACTGTAACAGAAATTCTAACAAAAAATCAGGTGGAGGTGTTATGACGGATTAAAGATAGCTATGAAACCTGTGATTATTACTTGTTTAATGATAACACAAATACTATAGACTAACTGTGACAATAAAGACAACCCTGGAACATATAACATTTGTTGGAGTGTATAGATCACCAAAGTCAAGTGCAGATGACCTAGAGGAATTCATACATTTTTTTACATGAAATACAGGAGGGAAGAATAATATTAGCTGGCAACTTAAATTTACCAGAAACAGACTGGAATAATATTGATTCAACAATGTTAGTAAGAAAATTATTCACAGCATATATTCATAAACAACAATTGCTTCAGATTGTAAAAAAAAAAAAAACTACCAGGGGATGGAACATACTAGACATTGGGCAGGATTCACGAAGCCTCCGTGTAAGAGTTATAACTCATACACGGAGGCTACAGTTAAACGGAGTGATGTCAGCATGCTCTGCATATTCATGAGAGCATGCTGAATCACACCTAAGGCTAACACGGTCCGTGTAAGACAGTAAGGGGCGTGTCCGTAGGCTGAGCCCTGTAAGTGGACACGCCCCCAGAAGAGTAAAAGTGCCCAAAGTAAACACCCACGACACAGTCCATGGAAATGTGAATAAACACAACACAACACATGTCCCCACAGACTACGAACATAAAATGTACAAATGAACATCACTTAATTTTTTTTAAATTGTAAAGATGTTTAACCATGAGTGCGCTCGTTTGCGCGGGCATGCCCGTAGCGCAGCTACAGTTAGCAGTCAGTGGGAAAGCATATAAGAACTAAATATGCAAAGTAAGCCAAGAAGCAATAGTGTAGCGGTCGAGATGTTGGCTGAAGAGCAGGCATTCATGGTTCGAGCCCCCACAACATCAATTTTTATTTTTAGCAAAATAAGCACGAAACAAGTCTCTGACAAATATGTACACATAAAATCACATCTTATGTAAAATGTAATGAAATACCCCATTTATATTGAAGAAATGTGAGGTAACAAAACAATAAAAAATGCCAGATGTGCCCATAGCTGAGCTACAGTTTAACAGGGTGAGTGCATCTGCCCGTAGGTGAGCAGTGGTTTAACTGGTGCAAAATGAGTGCCCGTAGCTGAGCAGTGGTTTAACATGCTAAATCTATGTGCCCCTAACTGATCTGAGTGTAATATGCATGCTGATAGCCAAATGAGGCTTAAACCAGCGTACCCCATTTGTGCGGAGCTGCGCACCACGCAAACAAGCTAACCGACGGGCAACGTTGAGCAAGCCGTATCAACTGCCTTTACACAGACACACCCCTCAGCTTGTCTAGACAGTCATAAAAAATAAAAAGTAGTGGCCAGGTTCGAACCCAGAATACTATACACCATAGTCAAGGTACTGAACCACTAAGCCATGACAGCAATACTAATAATAAATAAATGCAATAATAGCTAATATATAGGAATGAATACAAACTGGAGCATGACAATGCAGGTTTACTGAAGTTGATACAATTCCAAAATGGCCAATCACAGATATGTGCGGGAAAAAATGGACTATATAAGCCCCATAGGCGGGAATGCACAGCATAAACGATTGTAGAACTGACTTACAGCCAGAATGACAGGAGTAGGAGAGGGTAGTTGCTTTTGAGCACAGAGGTGGGGCATTGAGGAGTCCAGGTACATGGTCTGGCTCCTAGTCCACAATCATGAGGCCCAACTCATGCAGGGCCAGGTCCTGTGGGGAGCATACAGGGCTGAGGCGTGGGACCGGTTGGCTCATGATCTCACCAGTGCCACAGGGATTCCAAGGACTGGTGAGCAGGTCCGTCACCACCATGCAGACCTGAAGAGATGCAAGCAGGACCAATTGAACCTTTGGATCCAGGAGGCCCGGCAAATGCCCAACGCCCCACTACTGAGTAAGTTACATTTAATTATGTATGTACTATTATGGAGATGTGTATTCCAATATTACTTCATTTATATTACAGCTGCAGGTGTCCGTTCTGCAAACCGCAGAGCCTATGGCGATAGGCTGGTGCGGTTGCACCACCAGGCAGGTCAGTAATCCACTACCAGTAACTGTAAAGAAATATAAAAGTATGACAGTCAGCAAAAGAGTGCAGTGTAGTCACTAAGGAATAAAATGTGCAAGTAACAGTGTGAAAGTGTTTGCAAGTATTGCTTGATTACAAAAGTGTGTTGCAGCCTGTAAGCCAAACAGAAAAATGTAAATGTCTGACATAAATTCTGAAATAAAAATGCCCCACCTGTAAGAAAATAGTACACAACCTGCAGCAGGCTGAAAAGTATAGCTGCAGAAGATGATGAAATCACATGTGTGAAATATATCCCTGTTGAAATACTGAAACATGACAGAAGTGAGACTGCTGGAAAGGATTATAATAACTACAGGTAAAACATGTCAATAAAGCCTAGAAGTAAGTACCATCCTGAATAGTAAAATGAAAACAAGTGAGAGAGTGTGAGAAAGTGTCATGAATCCAGCAATACAGTAGTAATAACCACTGAATAAAGTATACTGCAGTCAGTACAGAATGAAATGCATGTGAGAATCCAAACCAAACAGTGAAATCTGTTCAAAGTGTTGCTGCATCTGGAATGTGTATCCCAAAATCTGGATATGTTGCTCTCAGTCTGCAATATGCAGATAGTATGATTGTCTGATATACCAAACATCCACACTTGTCTACAGCTATATAAAGCAAATGTAGCAGGATGATGTAGCTGAACAAAGCTAGATATGAATGTGTATGAAGAACAATAAAATGTATATTGATGTTGCAGTAACAGTCCTATCACCAAGTTGAAGTAGTTATCATATTGGAAACTGTAGTTAGAACAGTAGTGTGTATATATGTGCAGCTATTAGAAATGTACAGCATATGTATTGGTATTCAAAGGTGTTAATATTATTTTCTTCACCCCACCCTATAACCACATATAACCCATTCCACGTGAAAATGGTATGTGCAATCACAATTAACACCCCTGGACATTTGTCCTGTTGGGTCATATATATTTGCATGTCCGTTGATGCATCTGTCCTGTTCATACATCCAAACCTGATGGCCTGTTGCCATCAATCAACCCTGCATGTTGTTGGACTGTGTATTGCTGTTCAAATTATGCATGTGTTATGCTCACTGTTCAATGGTGTGAATATCTGGGTGTTTGGTTAATGGGAATACTAATGCATGCTGTTACAACTAATTGTGAATGGTATTATATCTCACTAACCCAAACTGTCATGACATAATGCAAAACATAGGACGACAGGGAAGGCGGGTTCCAGCGGACCCACCTCTCCCACCTCAGCTGGCGAGTGCACCTGGCACTAGTGCCCAGTCTGGACCCTCCTCCGGTGGCCCTGTGCCACCTGCGGGTGGAAGCACTGCAGGGATGGGGCTCATCCCCCCTCTGCAAGTGTGGCCGGAGGAAAACCACCACTCACCCTCCGTAGCGTCCGGACTGTGGTGCGTGGGAGATTCGGGACTCTGTTCTCAAGCCCCTCGCCAGCTTGAGGCATGGGTGGCACAACTTACGGGCATGCCTGTTGCCCGGCCTACACAGCCCCAGCACAGCCCGTCCTGGGCAGTGAAGGAACAGTGGCAACTGCCTATGGGTGGGGATGTCAGTTCCACTGTTGTCATCTGTAGGCTCATGGGCTCTGGATATCCAAACCTCCATCCCATCAAATGTGTAACCCCCACATGTCATACACCCCTGTATGCGTCTTGTTTGTCTTGTCTGTTTACCTACCCAACCTACCTCCCCAGCTGTACCGACTTCCTTCACCTGACATACCACTCTCACCTGAAAAAAAAAAAAAGGGCACTCTGTACTTACGCCCCATACATAGCTGCCCATTCTGCATACATGTCTGCTGGACATGGAAACTATCAATTACAATTGGCTGTACAACAAGTATTATTGTTGTCCTGACACCTCTCTCAGGGGTGGAAGGTTTCAAATGTCACACCAAATTACATACATATGCACAGCTGTTGCTGATGAAGAAATGGGCAGCTATGGGCCTTACCTACATCCCTCCTGCAAATCCCAAGCTTGTTTCCCTACTGTCTTACCCTCTTTGTGACCCCTTTTTCACCACTTTCCTGTCTCCCCATTTTCATTTCTTTCAAAGAAAATAGCGCGGGTGTGCGCCAGAGTAAGCACTGTTAAGCGGTTGTAAGCGGGTGTGCGCATGTGTGCATGGAGCTAACCGCCAGTGCGCATGCGTGAGCTCCGCACAAACCAGCGCTAACCCGGTTACAACTGCTTAAAAGTGCCTTAGTCACTTTGATTGACAGGTCCTGTACTCAGTTCAAAAGCAAAATAAAATCCCACTGTGAGTCCCGAACCCAGGACCTTGGAAACAGTAGTCTGTATGACCTACCACTAAGCCATGACTCTTATACAAAAACATTGTGCTAAAATAAATATAACATGTAATAGTAGGGATGAATGTAAAGGGAATATAGGATGTGTAGTACCCAAAGCATGTCATGTAGAATTACTGTCAAAACTACTGGATTCCCATAATAGTAGTGTGTGAACAGAAACAGTCATGCTAGTTGGTAGCTTGTAGGTAATAATGTCAGTTAATGTACATATATAAATGTATGTATATATATATATATATATATATATATATATATATATATATATATAAATATATATCTATATATAGTTGTAGGTGTCATTGTGCATACACACTTACTACAGGGAACAGGAGAGAGGAATGGAGAAATGTGAATCTACAACACAGCCTGAATCATGAGAGAGATACTAACCTTTACACTCACAGAACAGTGTCCACAGCATACCAGCATGGTCCCCGCCCTTACAATCTGAAAGGGCAATGCCTATCTGACATACCCTTTTATAGCACTGTCCTGAAATCACAGTGAGAACTGCAATCAGTACACAACTGGCTGCATGCAATTAGCAAATGCTGGCTTACAATTGGTGCAGAGGCCATCACATGGACCTATGCAGATACCTACAAAAGCATCCTGTACTAACACTCCACACATGCAATACATTCATTGCACTGTCTGGAAGCAAACAGAGGGAGAGAGACAAACCGAGAAAAACAAAAATAAAAACACGCTACACACTGTGACTCTAAGCTGTCAGCAGTGACAGTAGCAGCAGGAATCAGAAGCAGTGGTAACACAACCAGCTGCAACAAACACAGGTAATGCAAAGTAGCAGGTTAATAGTGTGCATACTGTGAACCCTCCAAATGTGTCATAGGTCTGTATCTATAGGTATGTCCATGTGATATGTTGTGTGTATGTAGTTCCACCAAAAGGGGATGACTATACATTACATGTCAATCAGTGTTAGGCCATGATCCTGGCAGCAGTTGTCTGTGCGTTGCCCTCAGCAATGGCTGTAGTGACTGCTTTGAAAGGTCAACCAGGTTCAAAAGGCAGGATCAGCCCATCACAAAGGCACACTGGCTGGGAACAAGTGTCTGCAGGTACCCTATATCACTGCATATGCATCCCATACTGCATAATTCCATAGCTTAGCAGACCAGGCCAGTTATGCATATGATGTGGTAGTTCCCAGGGTCAGTCGAGGTGCCTCCTTAGTGGTGTGGGACCACTGTTGCTGCATGCCACTGTCCAGGTACATATCCTGTAGTACGGCCAAGATAAATTATCAGTCTTATATGTGGTCGTATGTCTTCTTGGAGTGCAGGTAGCACACATCCAGGGATACCATGAGGTCACAGTGATGCTGTGTGTTCTGCTTTGCTGAGGGCGGCCCTCACCTGGACATGTGAGATGATAGGGAGGTTACATACAGCTGTGATAACTATTTCAGCTGGTGGAGGAGAAGGAGGGGGGATACGTGCACCGTACCTGTCTGCAAGAATGTTGCCAATATCTGTGTGTTTGGTGAATGTTAAGTAGGTGTGTATTAACACAGAGCATATCTGAGGCATTTGGTCCATATGTGTAACATAACTGAAGAAGGCCTTGTGGTTATCCATAGTGTTTGTGGCCATTTCCCTCCCAGAGTAGGACGTGGCCATTGTTATGAGGGACCGTAGCATAGTACCAGTGCTGACCACAGATGCCTTCCCGTAATGTGAATCTGCTCTGTCCTGCAGTAGCCTCCTGCTATTGTTATACAATCTTCCTCTGTCTGGGGTCCACCGGACAGGATGCCTAATCTTTGTGCATAGGGTCTGGGTTAGAAATGTGTGTGCAAGTTCCATGCAATCTGTGGCATGTCCGTGGTAAGCATTTGCAAAGGGGTCAGCAGTGTGGGTTGTGGCTTCCACTGGCCCAGTGTGCTGAATGGATACCATCTCAGTCCTAACAAGTGAATAACTGTCTAATCACATACATATCAAAGTAGTCTACTGTGCTGGTGGTGGTGGTGGGATATGTATATCCAGGCCGAGTAACTTGTGTCCACATCACACTAGTTGGATGGCGTCTCACATACAGTACCTTGGGATGAACCCCCAGAGTAAGGTTGTGCATTGGACCTGTCAGTGTGTGCTGACTGATGGGGCATGCTACTATGTTGTGTGGAATGTGGCAGGTATTGTTGCACAGGTGTTGGCTGAGCACTGATATCTGGCCATGTACTTGTGTATCCACCACGACACACACACATGCAACATATGGGAGTAGTAGTATATCACTACACATGAGTATCATGTATAGTATGTGTGCCATATATTGCTGACATAGTCTGCTGATATCCTGTTTGTGTTCTCTTCCAGGGAGATGGCGCGTCAGCATAATTCCGCCTACTCTGCAGCGGAAGATGAGGAGATACACCAGAACCTGGTGCGGGAGTATGACATCCTGTTTTCCCGCACCAGACAGAATCAGCAGGAGAGGGCTGCACTGTGGCAAGACCTTGTCCGTAGGGTAAATGATACTGGCACGCATAATAGGACATATGAGCAGGTACGACATCATTGCAGTGATTTAATCAGAAGTGTCCATCAGCGTGCATCAGATATCCATAGGCAACAGGTTGCCACAGGAGGTGGGGTGGCCACACATCCCCCCCTCACCAGACTGGAAGGGCTACTCCTAAGTGTTGTGGCTCGAGCCCCAGAACAGCAACAGAAGTGCACCTGCATCATGATGGAGGCTGGATCCACACAGCAGCACGACATGGAGCATGCAGGTAATATGCCATATGTACACTTGACTGTTCTGTACACTGTTAGTTTATGCATGTGTAAGGTGTGTCTGTGGTATGTATCTGTCATCATAGTATGTAATTGTGCATGTGTGATACTGGCAATATCAGCAGCTGATGTGTGAAAGGCAACTGGTGTACTACTGCACTGTATCATATGCAATATCAATGGCACAGTTGTGCCCACTGACATTAATCTCATCATTTCTGCAGGTCCCTCCGGGGTTACAGCAAGGCAGGCCATCCATGCTGGTGAGTGTGTTTAACAATACCTATAATAGTCCTGATAGTGCTAGTAACACTAGTGTAACTCAGTAGTGCTCTGTGTGTATACTGTCGGGTGTGCATGTGTGCATGTGTGCAGGTGTGCCTGTGCCCATGTGTGCATGTGTGCATGTGCAGGTGTGCCTTTGTCCACGTGTGCATGTGTGCATGTGTGCCTGTGTCCGTGTGCATGTGTGCATGTGCATGGGTGCATGTGTGCCTGTGTCCACATGTGCATGTGTGCATGTGTCCATGTGTGTATGTGTCCACGTGTGCATGTGTGCATGTGTCCATGTGTGCATGTGTCCACGTGTGCATGTCTGCATGTGTGCATGTGTGCATGTGTGCATGTGTGCCTGTGTGCATGTGTGCATGTGTGTCTGCATGTGTGCCTGTGTCCATGTGTGCATGTGTGCATGTGTCCATGTGTGCATGTGTGCATGTGTCCATGTGTGCATGTGTGCATAAGTGCATCACTGGTAACAATGTGTGGAGACTGTAAACTGTGTTTCATGTCTTCCTCCCACAGGTTCTGGTGCTGCTCTGGTGTCCTGCAGCAGGGAACCTGAATCTGGTGCCACAGGTACTGGTAATGATGATATTTGTGTAATGGTACAGGAAGGTGTGTCAGGGTCCGCCATTGGTCAGCCAATTGACAGTACACAGCTGTCAACCCCATCATTGCGCACAGTCAGCCTGCCAGTACATCCTTTGTCACCGTTGTCCCTAGATGATGGACAAGATACAGTGGGCATTGACCAGGGTAATGTGGTACCTGTGGCACATGCATCCCCACACAGCAGCCATGGGCAAGGTCCTGCGATGGTACCACACAGACAGTTGCCCATGGGTTCTCGTGGGAGCATCCGTGGGCGTACTGCCTCTGGCAGACGTGCCCAAAGAGGTCTGTCAACCTCAGCTATGTTTCAGGCTGTCATGCAGGCACAGTTGCATATGGAAAGGTACACCAGACAGGGTCTGAGGGACCTGAGAGCATGTCGCACAGCCATGACTGACAGTATGCGTGACATCGCGGATGCTATCCGTAATTTCACCGATGTCATAGACAGATGTTGTGGGGACATATTACAGCAGTTCCACAACCAAATGTCCATGAGCCAGGGCAATGGTGGGCATTTGCAGCATCGACGTGGCTGTATGCCAGCAACAGCAGCAGCTGGCAGTCGGCGCAGATGACAACAGGCCCGCGCATGCCCCCATAGTGCCAGCAGCAGCCCCAGCAATGCTGGGTCTGTGCTGTCATTGGAACGCCCCAGGAGACCACGTGCACATGGCTCTGGACAGTCCCAACAGGGACCTGTGTCCAGTCAACACACTCCCGCTTCTGATGACAGTACCCAGTCTGGTTTAGTACTGGATACCGTCCATAGCACCCCTGCCAGGCACAGGTACCTTGTCCATGCCCACAGACACTGATCTGTATGACCTGCCAGGTGCAGTCTGTGGTTGTCCACAAACCCCTGTATATGGCAGCCATGAGGTGGAACTGTGTGCGTGCATACACACATGTGAAATGTTAACACCTAGGGCGACCACATACATGCACACACTGCACCAACACTGCCCCACCCTGTACTGCTGCCCCTCACCAACACACATACACACACATGTCAATTGGTGGTATCAGTGGCTGACTCAGGCATACCTAATTCACACCCTGTGCATATGATGACACTGTGCCACCTCCTGCAATCTCCAACATCATTGTGGGAACAGGTAAACACGTTGCTGATGCACAGGGTGACTACATAGAAGTGTATTAGTAGTATCATGTTGGTAACAGTACAGTGTGCTGCTATGACTGTGTGTATATCCCAGCATGCCTGATGCAGTAACCGTATAAATGTCCTGAATTGTTATCTGCACCCATAGTACATACCAAAGTGTAACAGCTGCACATAATTGCATGCCGGTGGTAAGGATGTCAACAGATAGCCGCATACATGGGTAGCACAGGGGGGAAGCTAACGCAAGTAGTGATATGCAATGGTGGACATGTACAGTAATGGTGTCAAGTTGCCCACAACGACTATGCAATGTGGATGTTTGTGCATGTTGATATGTGTGCAGTACCAATGTAATCCAAATCACAATTAACTATGACATAATATCAGTTCTACCATGGGCATCTGTGCTGTGTATTCCTGGGTACATGTTGATAGTGCCTACATATTTGCATTGTTACTTATTGTTATTGTTACCACTTCTTTGTTGTACAATGCACTACTTCCAGCCCTGCTTACTGTAGCTTTGTTTGCATGCATGTTCGCTTGGGGTTCCTGGAACACTGCTTACACCTGCAATGCAGAGTTACAGTGCTTCTGTAGACTCCTAGTGACATCTGCAAAGCGTATGATACGTATGTCAAGTTTACACATGACAGAACATCACTGTCTGTCCTGTACGCATGTACGTTGCCTGTGACACATTGCACATGTCTTACCTGGCATTTACCCACGTGTGCAGTCATATATGCCAGTGCTATGAAACAGTAGCAGTACACCCACACATACACACCTTCAGTATGTTGTTCCCCATTGGCCCTATGTGTTGGTACTCACCATGGCAATCACACTACTAGGGTAGCATGTGCAAAGGTAACCTGTGAATCACCTGTATGGTCTAGTTGTGGTTTATGTGAGTCATGTGGCAATGTCACAGCTGCCACATGTATGCAGTCAGCCATCACCCTTGGCCAGGAACGTACAACACATGTGTGGGATGCCACCACACAGCCAATCTGGGGACTGAGCTCTCTGAACCCAGTAATGCCATACCCTGTCAGGTGGCATGTCATATATACTACATCCTGGACAAACTTCAACCCCAATCCCTGCTGCTACGATTGATAAAACCCCTGAAGATGTCTCTGATAGTTTTGACCAATTCTTTACTGAGACATTTCAAGCCCTAGCTAGCCAACTACCTCCTAGCTCCCCTGGTCCTGAAAGTAGCACCCCTAGAAACCTACTTGCGTTCAGCTTCCAACCAGTCGCCACTTCACTTATCCGTACCTTGATTGAAAAAGTAAAACCCACTACACTTTCTGCTGATCAACTCCCTGCCGAGTACCTACAAAAATCAGCTGATGCTATTGCTTACCCCATCTCAAAACTAATCAAATGAACCATGGTAGAAGCTAAATTTCCCACCATCTGGAAAATATCCTATGTAATCCCACTTCACAAAGGAGGCAGCTCTACTGAATTCTCCAATTATAGGCCAATAGCTATACTCTCTCCACTTGCAAAGATTATGGAAAATTTATTCATAGACAATTCATGCACCACCTAATCCAAAATCGCCTTATGGCAGACACTCAGCATGGCTTCCGTCCTCATCACAGCACTACTTCAGGCCTCCTAGCCTTTACTAACACCATAAACCATACTTGCAACAATAATTATATATCCTCAGCCCTCTTTTTGGATTTTTCCAAGGCATACGATATGGTTGATCACCAACTTGTAATCCACACCCTGCAAACATTCTGTCTAGATACTGGAGCCCTCCAATGGTTTCAATCCTACCTGCATGGTCGACAGCAGGCTGGCCTCTGGCAGAACAAACTCTCTAACCTTCTATCTAACACCCTCAGAGTACCACAAGGCTCTATACTAGGGCCCTTGCTGTTCTCCATCTTCATTAACGACCTTTATACTGTCATCCCAAAAGTCAGCTGTATCCAATATGCTGATGACTCTACTCTGATTTGCTCAGCCACATCTCCAGTAGAGTTATGGTCAGCTACCCAGACCACCTTTAATACAATAGAAAACTGGCTTTCTGAACATCGCCTGATCCTAAATCCCAAAAAAACTAAACTGCTGTTATTTCACCAACACGTAGGTCTACCGCTTTCACCTTTACCATAAAATCAAATGATGGCACAATAATCTCCCCTGACCCATCTACTAAACTATCAGGTGTCATCATAGACAATAATCTCAAATGTGACCTACATGTTAACCAAACTATCAAAACCATCAATAAAAAACTAGGGTCACTTTACAGAATAAAAGCCTTCCTAACCCCTCCAGCTAAAATTGCCATAGCTCACTCACACCTTCTTTCAACCCTTCTGTATGCATCCCCTCTACTCGAATTTAAACAAGACTGTCCTTAACAAACACTCAATTTGCTACAACCACATTGCCAGGTTTGCCACTGGGCTGCCTTTTAGGACACATCATTGCATCAATCTAAATCAGCTTGGTTGGCTTGAACTACCTAGCCTAATACAGTATAACCAACTGATTATGGCCTATAAAATCCTCTATAATCCGGACAACACTCCTGCACTTAAAATATTATCACCCCCTATAACAATCCTAGACCACTTCGATCCTCTAACAAACTACTAATTCAGACTAGCAAAATTAATAACACAGCCGGTGATTCTCTCTTTGCAAACTCTGTAAGTAGATCCTGGAACTCACTTCCAGCTGATATTACCTTACTTTCCACCTTAGGTCAATTTAACACTAGACTCAAACAACATTTGTCACTTAACTGGCTATGTCAATGTATCAAGCCTGGCTAACTCGAATGTGTAAAATCTGTTAACCAGTTTACTGTGTAATTTAATTTAATCCTGACTTGTGCTCAGGACTAACTTTAACCTGTGGAACATGTTTAACTTGCTTACTTATGTAATCTCTGTAAATAATCTGTTTGTAATATGTAATGCTGGTATTATGTAATGCTGTATCTGCTTACCCTTGGAGCTTTTCTCCCCGGGCCTCCGCTGACAATGGACATGCATCCAGTCGGACTATCCCGGTCAACAAATGTAAGATAAATAAATAAATAAAAATAAAATATTACAGTGACTACAATACAAGTCAGACATTGACACACACTGACAGCATGCTGAACACACTGGGGCATACGTGGGGACTCAGAATAGCATCCTGCCTGAGCATCACACACCTCCACAGCTGGCACACAGGCATATGTTCCGTTGGAACAGAGCACATGCCACACAAGGCACACACATCCCGTGTGCCACACACTCACAACCTGTAGGGCTACACAACACACCTGCTACAGACGTGTCAGGTACCTGTCTTGGGTGCTGCACTGGGGTCCCGCTCAAAAGGCTGTATCTGGTGAAGGTCACAGTGATATGCCTCAGGGGCACTATGGTCCACCACAGAACACATGCATACAGGTCAATCAGAGGCATGGACACATATGACTCACTCATTGACCATGCCACTATGGCTGACCTGAGACATACCTCCTTGGACTACATGATAGGGAACATAGAATGGATCTCTCAGCATGTGGCACAGGGCAGTATGAGCCTGATCTTGGTTGCCAACATACCCTCACCAGGTATGCTACCACTATATGTGGGAAGGTTGTTGTATGTCTACATTCTGCTCAGTCTCCAATGCCATTCATAGGGTATCCGCTGGCTGTCAATGTGTGCTTACATGCTAGGGAAGCCACAATGATGTGCAAGGGTCATCTTGCACATGACACCCATGGCCCGATGTATATTGGCAAAGCTCCTTGATACACACATACTGCCTTATGCTGCAGGACACAGTTTACATAGCCACCTCCATGGGTATGACACAGGTTAGGACACTAACAGTGCTGCTACACAACAACAGTAGTGTACACCGCAAGATGCATGCACTGGACACTGTCCTCAGCACGGTGAACTGCAATGTCTGTGCAGTACCAGAGTCCTGATTCATGGATCACAGGTGTTACCCATCACTGACAGGTTATGCCCCATACCATGCCTGTCATCCCCTACACATGTAACACACATGGACAGGGGGGTGGTATCCCAAGGCACCACAGATACACACACCTCCAGGTTGTTGGCACAGCACAAAGCATCAGGGCCTAATCATGTGCAGCTAACAGTGTGTCGGACTGCCATCTGGTTCATAGCCTGGCACACACAACCCTCCCATACACAGGAAGACCATCTATCCGCCATAACAACACTGGCAATATGACAGTCTCAAGAACTGTCTTTATATGGCTGGACTGCATCCAGCCAAACATTGTGCATGAGCATTACTGTAGCTACAACACACTAGTTGAAGGGTTCACAGCATGTGGCCACTGAATTGCAGTGGAATGACATGTTACCACTACCACAACAGGTGGGAACATGCAGCACCTGTGCATCGACTACATGTAGACTATATGGCCCAGACCTGATGTGTATCCCCTGCTGTAGGTATTTTACCATATACACCCACACTGTATAGACACATACTGCGTATGGCCCTGCACAGTAAGACACAGTCATATTGGTATGCATTGCAAATACCATTTATCCACTCGAGGCATGTGTCAGACATGGTAACTACTGCAGGTCACAGGTATTTATGTGTATGTGTCACACACATACATCATGTGTGCAATGCCATTGCTGGTTTAGGCAATGGCATGCATTGTTATGTACAAAGACCCACACAAGGTCATAATGTGTGACACAACCACACGTGGCAGTTGTGGGTTACCAAAACATACCTATCTGTACTCTGACAATGGTAATAGACACAGTAGCAGAGCGCACTATTGGCATTACTGGCCAACTAGCCCTGTTTGGCTGTGCTGATAGTGTAGTGACATCCCCTGTGTTTACTGGGGGAATATGCAGCATTGGGAGTATTGTAGTATTTGCCATAAGGATCTGTTCTCTCACACTTGCATTTACACACACCCTATTACCCCCACACACACACTTGCCATTTGCCGGATTCATACCCCCTACCTAACTAAATCACGACACGTGAGAGAGATGCATTAGCAAAGTGCACTATTCGGATTACTGGATAGCTCCTCTACTCTGGCTGTACTTATAGGGTGCTGAAATCATCAGTATTTTGAAAGGGTAATGTGCATAAGGTAGTGTGATCTCCTGATTGCCAAAACTAACATGGTTTTCATACGGAAATGCACACACACAAACATCCCACATCCAAACACACACACACTTGCCACTTGCAGGTATCAAACCCCTACCTAAATATGTTATGGCACTTGAGAGTGACGCTGTAGCAGGTTGCACTATTCTGAGTACTGGCAGATGTCTCTTCTCCAGCTGTATGTATAGGGTGCTGTCATCATCACTGTTTGGAAAGGGTAATGTGCATCATGTAGTGTGATCTCCTGATTTCAAAAAAGCACAAGTTTTTCATACAGAATTGCACACACACAGAGTCCCCACATCCAAACACACACATGCCATTTACAGGTTTCAAACTCCTACCTAACTATATTATGACACTCGGGAGAGACGCATTAGCAGAGTGCGCTATTCGAATTACTGGGGGGGGTTCCCTTCTCCTGCTGTACTTATGGGGTGCTGACATCATCAGTGTTTAGAAAGGGGAATGTGCATCCTGTCGTGTGTTCTCCTAGTTGCCAAAAGGGATATTTCCTTCATACAGACTTGCACACACACTAACCCCCCTAATCCAAACACACACACTTGCCATTTGCAGGATTTAAACCACTACCTAACTATATTATGACACTCGAGTAGGACGCATTAGCGGAGTGCGCTATTCGCATTACTGGTAGGCTTCCCTTCTTCTGCTGTACTTATAGGGTGCTGACATCATCTGTGTTTAGAAAGGGGAATGTGCATCCTGTAGTGTGTTCTCCCAGTTGCCAAAAGGGACATTTCTCTCACACAAAATTGCACACACACTAACTCCCCTCATCCAAACACACACGCTTGCCATTTGCAGGATACAAACCACTACCTAACTATGTTATGACACTTGAGTTGGATGCATTAGCAGAGCGCGCTATTCGCATTACTGGAAGGCTTCCCTTCTCCTGCTGTACTTATAGGGTGCTGACATCATCAGTGTTTAGAAAGGGGAATATGCATTCTGTAGTGTGTTCTCCTAGTTGGCAAAAGGGATACTTCTTTTATACAGTCTTGAACACACACTAATCCCCTCCACACACACTGAGCATGTACAGGATTCAAACCCCTACCAAACTATGTTATGACACTCGAGACAGACGCATTAGCAGAGCGCGCTATTCACATTACTGGGAGGTTTCCCTTCTCCTGCTGTACTTATAGGGTGCTGACATCATCAGTGTTTAGAAAGGGGAATGTGCATCCTGTAGTGTGTTTTCCCAGTTGCCAAAAGGGACATTTCCCTCTCACAGCCTTTCACACACACAAACCCCACCCACACACACACACACACACACACACACACACACACACACACACACACACACACACACACACACACACACACACACACACACACACTGAGCATTTGCAGGATTTAAACCCCTACTTAGCTATATTATGGCACTTGAGGGAGACGCATTAGCAGAGCGCACTATCCGAATTACTGGGCATTTGTTCTGCACCTGCAGTATTTATAGGGTGCTGACATCTTTATTTCTACAGAGGTATGTACATGTAGTACTACCTGTCAGGTGGGGGATACCATATATATGCATTTGCAGTCACCAACGTCAGGGTCAGATATGCACATCGCACTGGCAGGTTATGTTCTATACCATGCTTTGTGACCACAGGACCTGTAACACACAACACAACCAGTCCAGAACACCACACCCACATCCAGGACACACACTTAGCTTCCCTGGGAATAGTGCCGGGATATGCAGGTGTTCACATACACCATTCCAGTTGTTAACATCAGGTACAGGCATATTGTGTGTGAGAACTACTCAGGCCTCTACCACTTTACCCTACAGCCACTACAATTTGTGGGTCCATGTGCTATGGCAGAACCACACACCACAGCCACATGAGGGAATACATATTGCACCTGTCCATCTGCAATGTGGGTACTCACTGTTCCACACCAGAGGTAGACCACCATTGTTGATATCTGACCATACCCACCTTTCCCTGGACATCCATATCCCATCTCCACCCCCAGGCAAGGTTGTCACTGCACACAAACTGTATTTAGCACAAGCAGACTCTACACTTGTGAAGACTGGGGTGGATGACTTCAGAGGACCCATGCTGGGGGACTATACTGGCCACTCAGCATAATCCTTGACAATTGCATTCTATGAGCATGTGTACGGGTTTGCATTGATGCGGTTTGCATTGATCATGCTATCCCACATATACCCATGACTGCTCCACAACAAGACACCTGTCAGCTATACACCAGCCATATATGCACCGTACAACAGACAGAGTGAGCTAATACATTGCAGAGCTGTAGCCCACAGAGGAGGACATCTGTGAACAGTTCCGCATGGCACTTCATTCACACATAATCATTACAACACAGTGTTGACAGTGGAATCATCCAGAGAATGCAGATAGGGCTCCCCTCAGTCTGTTATTGATGGACACCTACTGTCAGAGATCCTCAGCAACCCTCTCCCAGCACACACCGACAATATGGCTGTGGCTTAGCACATTCAATCCCTGGGACCTCCACGGTGCCCCTGCTTGACAGAGGCACAGCTCACTAGCCTCACATGTTGCCTTCTGTGACCTACTTTACAGTGGCACAGTAGCCTACTGTCCTGGGGATGCAGATGCCAAGCACACTCTGGCTGAGCTGTCATTCCCTAGGGCAACAAGCCTAGTATTGACCTCTACACCCATATGTTCAATTGTCGGATGCACAATATTTGTTGTGCTGTTCTACTGTTTGCAGGTCTTTATTGCCATAGCATTCCCTGTTCCTATGACAAACTTGTGTATCTGTGGAAGATGTTTGCATATGATGGCGATCCACTATATCACTTATGTCTCTGTAGTCATTTACTGTGTGCACTGGGCAGATTGCTGTGTTGTGGTTGGTTCCTGGACTGACACGAACAAATACCAGATATGTGTGGCCAACTGCTAAACGGAGATATGGCCTAAGTGTGTGAGCATGCCCAGTTCAGCCTTTCCATGGCATGTTGTCTGACATATGCCTCATTTATCAAAGTGTGCGAGCATGCCCAGTGTGAGCTTTCCATATGTTGCACTCTGAAGTCCACCACATATTTGGGTGTGTGTGAACTTCAACAATATCTCACATTTATGGTTGTGTGTTGGGTGTCATGTTGTGTACTAACTGGCCAACTGCTTCATGTCTGCCACAACAGGGATTATACTGTGCCTGCAGGGATTGCATGGGATACTTTGCAGACAGTTCTCAACATACTTTCATAATGACCTAACACTGTAGTACCGTATAGTGTACTGGTTCAGTACTTTCACTGTGGTGGACAGTATCCTGGGCTTTAGTCCTATGACTGCTTGACATCTTCATAGTGAGCACAACATACTGTGTAGGGGCCAGTTGTGCACATATGACCATGTTGCATTATGTTCAGATATGGACTACCTACACCAGGCTCGTCCAACATTGCTAGTGTATTCCACAACATGGGTGGACATTGGCAAACACTAGCAATGTTCCCTAAGCCATTTCTGATGCTAGTCACAGGGTGTGTTTGTCCTTCGACACACATTGTAACTGGAGTTTGCCATGACATATGTCATGGTTAGTATACTGTGCCTCCGTCTACCTCTGACATAACAGTGATACCCAGGGTTAGCCTACCATCCCCCATCCACTCATCAGGATTCCTCTTGAGGGGTGTCGATATGTGACTCTCTGGCTGACCTGTACCAGGAGTTTACTGAAGAGTGGGGGTGCCTTCTGTGTTATGGATCATTCTGTACAGCTTGTCCTATGTATGTCAGTGGTGGGGTTCAGGTCTCTCATGTGCATAGCTCACTGCCATTCAGATTGTACAAGGTGCAGCATGTTCATTGATTCCAGGTTGGACATGGCTTCATACATCAGGCACAGCTTGCCTGTAGCTGGGCAGTATGGCGGTGTGTGCGGCTGCAGTTTGTTTACTCAGGCAACAAATGGCATCTGTTCATGCTCTTTGCTACTCCTGGTGGGGTACTGTTGTGGACTTTACAGTTGATGGAGGTGTCTGCTGCGGTATATCCCACAGGGGCTAGTGTAGTCAATTGTGACGCTGATGGAGGATGACTGCAGAGCCACAGTGAGTTCCCCTTATCTACATCTGGCAACCTTCATGTTTGGGTGGGTATATAGTATATGTTTCTGCGAACACTACAGCCACATGTTTGTCCAGTGCAGGATATCTATCACCTTTTGTACCCAGGTCTCACATTACATGTTAGGTACATCATGGGTTAACACCTGTGTGGTAATTTGTAGGCACTTACTGTATATCCACGGTGGTTGTCTATACACAGTTCTGCAGTTAGCTTGCTGACATGGCTATGGCTCCAGTTGTCTGTTTGTAGGTGGCCCTTTTGTGGGTTGCTTATGTCAGCTGGGGGTCGGATATAGTAAGCTGTTTGTACTCCTCTGTATACATGTTCAGTCACAGTCCTTCCATGTTGGCCTATACCTATGGGACATATATACAGAACATGGGGGGGGGGCAAGACCAGGCCTTGTGGGATGCCACTCATATCTGCTTTGTAGTCTGACATGGATGCGGCATGTCTGACCATGTCAGTTCTGTCCTTGGTCTGGTTTGCAACCCCTCTACTGACATAGGGGTATATATTTAAGCTGGTGAACATATCCATACTGAACTCGTACGGTATTGTCTAGAAGCATGTGCACAGTCCAGCTACGCTGTGTGGACCACATTGCCCTCATCAATGACCTTAATGACTGCTTCAAATGGGTCAAACATGTTTAGGGGCGGATCTGCAGTTACGACAGCCACACTGTGTAGGGTCCAGTATCAGTAGGTCCACAATAGCCTTCTGTCTGCGGTACATACTGATCCTTTCCATAGCTTTGCAGAACAAGCTTGTCAGGATCCTGGGGTGGTAGTTTGCAGTATCCATTCAGGCAACACCTTTGTTGTGATGGACTACTGTTGTTGTACACTGCTCTTTGGGTACATATCCTGTGGTAAGGCTGACATTGGGCAGTAGTGTGATTTGGCATTCCATTATTCTTGGAGTCCATGTTGGCCTCAGCCCAGGACACCATGACATACCTTTGCTGCTGTGTGTTCTGCTTTGCAGATGATGGCTGCTACCTCAGCATCTGCAATGTCAGGGAACCATCAGTCTGCTGGGATAGGTATTTTGCACTCTGGGGGGGGGTGTTTGCACTGCACCTGACAGGTTGTATGTTAGCAATATGTGTGTGTGTTTGGTATGTTGTTTGTAATATCTGTGTCATTCAGAGCATATCTGTGGATGCCCAACATGGTTCCTACCATCAGTTGGGTAAGCCTTGTGATTATCCTTAGTGTCCTGTACGTTTTGTATCTTCATAGGTTCATGGGTTCATACTAGGCTATACACCCTAGGCCATTAGTAAGCCTAGCCAGAGTGTGTGTGTCTTTTGCCACCCCTTGCTATGTTCTATTATGGCCATTTATGAATTTCTTCACTGTGCCTCTGTCTGGTCGTGACACAGTGAGGACCCCCAGTATACATGTACGATCATCCATCCACTTAGCAATATTCCTGTTGAGGGGTGTCAGTGAGGGGCTCTGCCTAACATGGATCGGGATCCTGTTTCTGGGTGTGGGGAGCCTCTGGGTTATGTATCTGTCCCTCCAGCACATCTTATTTCATTATGTGTTGAGGCTGACATTTGTCACTCTCACAGCTCCAATGGCTTTGATTTCCTGTGGTGGAGCATGTCCATTACTCCTGTGTTGGACATGGCCTTGTACAACAGACATACAATGCCTCTGTGTAGGCAGTCTGTGACTGCATTCATCTGGGGTGTCTACAGCCAGGCAGCATATGACATATATTCCACACCCTTCATCCTGTTGGTGGGGTAACTATGAGGTCTTCCAAACCGCTGCAGGTGTCACGTATGGTACATCCCATATGAGTCATTATACTAGATTATGGGTCTGATAAGGGAACAGTACAGTGGCACAGTGACCTCTGTTGATGTAGATGTGAATCCTTTCATGATACGGTGTCCAATATCGACAATCTTCCTAGCCACATTGGCATTGTGAGTGTCACATGACAGATTACTGTCGACCTGTGTTCCTAGGTCCCTGATTACTCCTTGCATACATAATGGTTTGCCACCTATGTAGTAATTTGTGTATACCTTGTCTGGTATTTGGTGGGACATTCATACTGTCCAGTGTCTTCAGGATGTCTGGGTGGAGTTCTTGTGTGTGAGAGTGTGGTCTGTCGCATGCTACAGACTGTACAGCAGTTTGGGCTACACTTAGGTGCACATGGGTGGTCTCCGCTGCTTTGTGCATTGTCAGTTACCTGGCCATATGGGTGTCTGTGCTGCATATGGATACTCCCCCTCCTTTGATGTTTTGGTGCAGGTGTTGGGGCCATAACACATGATATGTGGTATAACCTAGTAGTGCTGGTGTGCTGTCACTAGGCTTGCAGCAGGCTTCTGTCACTGCACAGACATCGATGTTCTCCATAATGGGAAGTGCCTCAGGGGCATGCATATTTCAGTTTACACATCTGGCATTGCTCAGCATTACCCTTATGTTTGCTACCACTTATGTTTTCTAGGGTGGTGGGTAGTCTTTTTGGCCTTGCCTACATACGGCTCTATGGAGGCGGCAAAGGCCTTATCCAGTATCCAGACGCACAGGGGTAACAGGTGTAAGCCATCTCTGGAACAGCAGCATGGCTTGTCATGCTTGACATGTCAAGCAGACAGACATTACACCCTCTTGGACTGACAGCTGTAACTGTGCCAGCTGTTAAACATGAGCATTCTGTGTTTGTACTGTGGCATCATTCTTGGTGAGGGTTGGATGCTGCACACAGCCAGTGTCATACAGGCCTGGGGTACATACTCAGAGGGACCATCCATGTCTCTTTTCATGTTGACCAGGGAGGTACATCTCAGGTAATTCACACCAGCATGGACATTGAGTGCATCATATTTCTGCTTGCTTTAGGGTGACCTGCGTACTTGTGTTATGTTGCATTTTGTGGCAGCCTACAGGCAGCTTACTCTACCCTTTCTCTTGTTCAGTCTGGTGAGTGGGACAGCAGTGTGTCTGCCTATACAGACACCTATTACAACTGTATCAGGCATGTTGTTTCTCCTTCTGGCCTGTGACTGTTTGGCACACCAGCTTTGCGTACTATTCGTTGCATGTGCTATGTTTGAAGGTTGTGGTTGCTTGTGATCTGCTTTGGAGGCTTCTGTTGGTGTGGTGTGTTTGTAATTAAGGCCTCCGGGAATATTTGTCTGTGTTTATGTGTTTGGTTTACAGTTGTGGTAGGTCTATGTGGGACTGGGTTTGTGGTGTATGTGGTTACCTTCTCCTCCTGACTAGTTTTGACAGTACTGAGTTGGTGGAGCTCAACCTCTGGTTTGGATACATGGTTGCATCTACCACATATATTTGTATTTATTGGGGGGTGTTGTGGTTGTCTGTGTACTTGGGACTGGTGTCACATTGCCTCTGGATTCACAGATTCTATTTGTTGTGGCTGGACTTAGTGGATTGTATGTGTGGACATATGTTATTGCCATACTACTGGTCAGTGATTACTTCCATTTTTATGTTTGCTCTGTCATGTGGTGGCTTCCTCATTCTCTTGCATGGTTTGGTAATGGCTGGAGTCCAGCATGCCAGATGCCTGCGTGTATGGCATTGTGTGTTGTTGTTATTTGTGATTGCATACTCCAAGCATTCCTGGCTGTGTTCATGGAATGCCTGTATAACATGTTCTGTGGTGTGTCCCATATTCTGCACTTGCACAGGGCCTTTCGTGGATTCAACATCAGTTTGGAGGCTGCAACCTATGCTTTACACATGTTTTTCACTGTGGTATTCTGGCCAGGGACTGGGGTCAGGATGTGTATATCCAGTGTGATTACTCTATGGTCTGGTCTTATTGGTGAGGGGTACACTTCTCATCTTGCCATCCAGTACACATGTTGCTGATTATCACATCCAGTATGCTTACCCCTCTTGTGGGAGTGGTACATTATTCCTGGGCATTTTGGTTTATGGATTCTGGGAACTTTTCTCCTACTGTGTTGGTGCTAGTATAATGCTCCCGGTGTATGTCTGGGTATTTTCAGTCAAGCAATATCATGTGGTTTGGGGGGTTTGATATATTCATGTATTCCAACATAGGCCAGGTGCAGTTCCTGGTATTAGGACAGTAGTCTGCAGCAGGCTATATACTGGGAGGCAGTTTTAGCCATTGGTATTTGACCATGGCTAATCCATGCTGCTTCTTGTTGTGGTATCAACATGGGGGTGTGGTTATCCTTGACATTTATTGCTAGTCACACTCCTTTTGTAGCTTGTTCCATGTTTTGCAGCTGTACAGCACAGTATGAGGTGTGACCTGGTAGTGTTAGGGTGCTGATGTGAGCCTTGACCCAGTTCTCTATTACAGGACTGGTATCTACATTCTCCATACTGTGTGCGTTTACACTGCACACATCTTGCTGTTTAGACATCTGGCATTGGGTAGCATTACATCTAGGTTCCTATCCCTTGTGGAACCTATGAAGGTGGGTTTGTGTTTTGAGACTTACCTATTCAGGGCATGCTGTGGGTACTGACAGCCTTTGCCAGTATCCATGGGGCATGGCATGATAGGTGCACGCCACCCTAGCAGGTGGTGCATCATGTCATGCTCCGCATGTCTTCCCAGCCTGAAACACATTGGCTCCCCTTTGACTAACTGCATTACTTCAGCCAGTTATTGCACTTGATCATCCCATCGTCATTTTGTGGCTTCATGCTTGGTGAGGGTGGATGTTAGTCAGGGTGCTCAGGTGTGCATATAGTACATGGTGTTACATTACTTAACACATGGCATTCATGCCTCAGGTGGTGCTGCAGGGCTGCCTCTGTCGGATGTGCATATTACACTTTCCTGTACATGTTTGTGAGCAGGTCATGTCATTTTAGGCATCCATGTTATTATTTGAGTGAGTCAGAGGGGGTATCATTCCCAGGGTTCCTACTGAGCCAGTGTATGTGCTATCTTGCCTCTTTGCCAAGGCCAGGGCATACTGGGCATGCCTCCTTCTGCCTACTGGGGCAGGCTCAGGTTGTTCCTCCTCCGAGTCACACTCTGCCTGTGATGGCCTTGGCAATGGTGGGGGGCTGTTTGGCCCGGCCCTATGCTGGTCCTGCTGCAGTTGTTTTCGCAAGATCATATTATGTAGCATAGCACATACCATGACAATTTGGGTACATGTAGTTGGTGTGTACTGCAAGGCTCCACCAGATGTGTCCAGACACCGGAACCATGACTTGAGCAGCCCAAACACACGCTCTATTACATTACGTGTTTGTGCATGTGCCTCATTATGGCGTTCCTGTTCAGGTGTGTGTGCGTTTCTGATGGGTGTCATCAGCCTCAGCTCCAGTGCATAACCTGCATCCCCCACTAGGTGTCCGTGTGGGATGTCCCCATTGGAAAATGTCTGGTACAGCTGCGTCAAATGCCAGATGTGGGAATCATGGTAACTCCCAGGGCAGCCAGCACACACATTCATTATTATGCCCTGGGCATCACACACAACCTGGCAGTTGATGGAGGGGAAGCCCTTGCGGTTAATGTAGGCCCTACCCCGCTCACCGGCTGGTGCTTTGATGCGTATGTGCATGCAGTCTATTGCACCCACTACCTCAGGGTATTCCGCTATTTGCTGGAAGAGACGCATATTGCTGGCCAATACCTCACGGGCATTGGGGAAATATACATGATCACCGACATGTGCTGACATGGCATCCAGGAACTGGTGCAGTACCCTGGAGGCTGATGCCTGTGATATCCCCATCATATCGCCAGTTGGTCTCTGGAAGGTACCTGTTGCTAGTATTCTTAGGCCAACACATACCTTGGTTTCCACTGGGATGGGTTCCCCTCTGTTGGTTCTGTGTGTGAGACATGGCCTGCACAGCTCAACAATTTGCTGCAGGAGCTCTCTGTCCACTCTATAGCGCTCTACTATCTCCAGCTCATGTAACCCGTGGTAGGTGACCCTGGGCCTGTACACTCTTCTCCGTCTCCTCACTGTGGGTTGTCTGGCACCATCTGCATTGTCACCACCCTCAGCAAGTCACCTATGTCTCATTATGACAGCTATGGCAGCCCCTAACATTTCTGCTCTGAGTGAAGCTTTTCAGTTTTCACTTCTATTAGCTTACTCCTGTCTTGCAGTGTCTCTTAAGAGAAACATCCTGCACTACTGTTTGCAGAGTTTTAAGTGCTGGGCTGGGCTACTATTCTGCCTGTGTAATTGCCTGCTTCTAATTTTTTTCACCTGCTAGCTTCAGCAGTTATCCCTGCTAGCTTCCTATTAATTCTGTTGCTTCCTTTTTCCTTTCTGTTTCCTCAGGGGGGAGCAACGTGCATACCATCAGAAACACGCTCACAGTGGCTTACATGCGCGCACACGTGCTTACACGGTTCAGAATCTACTTATTCGGGTTAAAACGCGCGCACACCCGTACAAACACTGTTACACGTCTGCCAACAGCCTCCAACATACTCAGCCTGCCCTACACGGGTGCACACCAGCGCAAACAGTGTTAAACATCTCCCAACACGCTCCCACATGCTCAGTCTGCCTTACACGCGTGCACACTGCCCTACTCGCGCTTCATGGCGTGCACACGTGCGCATGCACGCCCAGCAAGAAACTTTGGTGTAAGTAACAGTGTACACCTTTCATTTCTTGACTTTCCCTGACTTATCTAGTGGCACACCTCTTTCCATGATCTGTGTCTGTCATCTGTCATGTTACACTGACCTCCAATGAACTGCATTTCTTTCTACCATTCCCCCCTGTGATATCACCTATCTCTTACTCTATTCCTCCCCTTATGTATCTCTTACACTACTCAGACTGTGCTCATTTGCTATGTGACTGTGAGATTCAGTATCCTAACCCTCATTTACATGAGATTGCCTACTAATGCTTAGTTACATGTCTTAGACTCAGCTTCCCCCGTTAGCAACCACTACACGGTGGCCATGTTGTTTTTGGTCTGCTGGTCCCTGCATTGTCATTCCATGTATTGCATGAAACCCACATTTGTGGGTTTATAACCTTCTTTTTTATGGTTTTATACAGCGCAGCCCGTTTGCGCGGGGCTGCGCTGCGTTTAAACATCGCCGAAAAAAAAAATTATATTTTTAATATTTTTGCATCGGGTTATCTTGCCAATGGCCACATATTTGGCCATTGGCATGCTGCCTGAGTCATATGCACCCTTTTTTTGGAGCTGACATGGCTCCATTGTGGAATTTGCAGAAACGTGCTCATTTGTCAACTGAGTACATTTCTGCAGCTAAAACGTCTCTTACACGGACTGGTTTCTGCTTCGTGGATGGCTAATATACCTCATTTGCATACCTTTCGGCTGCAAGTGAGGTATTTAGCATGTCCACGCCCAGTCCATGTAAGAGACGTTTTAGCTGGTCTCTTACACGGAGTTTAGGGCTGTTCCTGGATCGTGAGGCTTGCATGGAGTGTTGCACGTCTCTTACACTCCGTGCAAGCCTTCGTGAATCCTGCCCATTGTTTGTGTTCCCAAATAAATTACTGTAACTTCAAGTCAAGTTTTACTACCATTGTTGTGCAGTGATCATGGGGTTATTAAAGTTAATTTGTTGCTAGATAATTCTGCCAAACTGAAATCTAAGCCAATGCACAGAATGCAGATGGAATGTGGAAAGTTTTGAAAGAGAAGTTGTTTGAGTGCAAAAAATCAAAAAACGTTTAACATCAGGATCTAACAAATAAAGCCAGAAGTAGCAGAAATGAAGGACAAATTTGGTAGATAACAAATGCAGCAGCAACAACAAAACCCAAAGGATCCACCACAGCAGAGTATGAGTAAAACCTTTAATAACCAGGATAAGCGCTTTCGAGTAATCCAACTCTTTCAAATCCAAGTACAAAACATAATAAAACACACACTCTGTTTAAAAAAACACACTCAACCAATAAAATTGCAATACAGCACACGCCTCCAGAAGGTCCAATCAATTCAATTTCCAAGGTCGACGCCCTCTGAGAACAGGCTTTAGTGGTAGAACACTATTAAACCCTGGCACTCTATCAGCCTGCAGATCTGCAATCCAGTTAACTGAAATCTGTTCTGTTTTGAGGGAAATATCACCCCCCTCTTTTAGTCAAAGTACATAACTGCAGGACCATAAATTTAAAAGTATGTCCCAAATTTTTCTTAACATGCTGTGCCAGTGCATTGTGCTCACCACCAGTTCTTATGTCTCTTCAATGCTGTAAAACCCTTTCCTTCAATATTCTATTGGTTTTGCAAACATAAAAAGAGTCACAATCCTGGCACTTCACTTAATAAACCAGGTTCCTGATAGTACAGGTGGCAAAACCTTTCAAACAATATACACATCCAGTAATCGGATGTTGCAGTTTATCAGACCTGTCTATAAAGGCGCAGGCTTTGCAATGCCCACATGGAAATGTTCCTATTCATTGTACTCCCACACAAAACTGTCCAGAAGTACATCCCACAGAGTCTTTACAAAGCAGTCTCTTTAGATTAGGGCATTCCTGAACCCATAAATAGGGGTCGGACCTACAATCTCTTTGATACCATCATCCAACTGTAGAATCTTCCAGTTCTCATGTATAATCCTTTTAATTTTGTTCATATCACTGTTGTAACCAATAGTCAGCCTCAGGCCCCCTCTATTGATCACAGGATCCAAACACCCTCTGGTCCGAGGGGTGAGTTCAGAAATAGGACTTCCAGCTCCAGCTTTACCAAACCAAGGTCTTGCAGAAGTCATGCTCCACACATGATGTCCCCTCTTAGCCATTCTTATGGCTCCCTGTGAGTAGCCTCTCTCCTCAAAGCATGACAGCAGATACTCAGTCTCTCTTTCATACACATTATACATATATTTATAAAATCTTACGCAAAACAGTTTGGCTCCACAAAAGGGGTGATAAGTTGTCCGAGTGACATCCAGGTAACCCCAGATACTGGAATCAAATTAGATTATATTGAAAAAGAACTGAACAAACTAGATCCAAACAAAGTGCAGGGAGGAGACAGAATTAGTAACAATGACCTGGGAACACTTCAGTAACAACTTACAGTACTATTATATTTATTATTCACTAGGTCATATAAATATGGGGAGATTCTTCAAGATTGGAGACATGCTTATTAAACCTGTCTTTAAGGGAAAGGGGAGCAGGACAAACCCAGAGACATATTGACCCTTAAGTCTACTTCATGTTGTGGAAAAATAATGGAGAAGGTAATATTAGGTAAGTAATTGTCAGAATTGGATAGGTTGGGACTTGAAACCATATATCAGCATGCATATTGAAAATGGGTGTATATTACGTTATCGAACATTTAAAAGTTCAAAACGTCATATGGTCAACACCATATGATCAAACTTTTAAAAGTTCGAACGTTTCAATGGAGATCTCCGTACAGTGCAAAATGGGAAGATTTCCCTTTCCTGCAATGTAGTGCAATCTCAGAGTTGGTATATTTAAAGAATGGGGGGTGGACGGTAAAGCCCCCATGTGGGAGGTGCAGGGGGGCTTGCCCCCCTGCTTAAAATGGTCAGGTAGGTTCTTTCTGTTGTTTATTTTTTTTTTTTAGCTTTTCGAACTTTTAAAAGTTTGATCATGTGGCTTTGATCATATGATGTTCGACCTTTTAAAAGTTCGATCACATAATATACACCCATTGAAAGCAGATCTATTGCCACCTGTAACATGATATTCCATAACAATATAATAACAGCTACGAATGAAAAATTGTACTGTGATGTAATTTATGTAGATTTAACTTCAGCATTTGACAGGGCCATACACAAATCACTGATCAATAAATTAGTACAACTAGGTATTGATGTACTCTTGATAAGATGGATATCTGCATGGCTTAGAAATAGGACATGGCAAGTATCATACAGCAACTAGACAGGTGAAATCCTTGGTTACAGTCCGGGTGCCCTACAGGGCTCTGTCTTAGGCATTTCCTTGTTTAGACTGTATCTTTCAGACCTAACTTTTTCATCTGAGGTGTTCTACAGTCTATATGCTGATGACCTGAAACTGGGTAAACTGATTATATGTGTTACAGATAAGGCATGTCTGCAAAATAACTTGACTAAATTGACCATTTGGGCACAGGAGAATAATATGCTGATAAATACATCAAAAACTAAGCATATGAGATTTGGGGGGGGGGCATACATTTAAAGGTGAAGATTTAATACAGCACACAGTGATTGAAACTGTAGACTCATTTAAGGACCTGGGTATATGGGTAGATTCAGCTATGAGTTTTTCTAATCATATTAACCAATTGGTTAATGATAGCTATAGAACTATAGGTTGTATAAAAAGATTTATAAAGTCTAGGAAATCAAAAGTAATGATGTCATTAGTTAGTTACATTAGACTCAAATTTGAGTTTGGAATAACAATATGGAAACCCTATAAGAAATCAAGCATGAGTAAACTGGAAAGAATACAGTAGAAATATACCAAGGGCATCCATGGATGTGAAAATTTAAGTTATTATGAAAGGCTAAAATATCTGAACTTGTACAGTGTCTCTTATAGATATCTAAGAGGAGAAAGCTAACACTGGAAATGTTTCAAGTTGTCAAAAAGTACTATAGAATCATCAGACAACCTGTGTAGAAGATTCTATAGGAATGAGAAGTGTACTAATTGGTTCTCTGACAGAGTAGCTGATGCTTGGAAGAGACTACCAAATTATATTAAAACAAGTACTAGTTCATAGGTTCATACGTTGGTGCTAGGCTATTGGCCCTAGGGCCTATACAAGCCTAGCCATAACAATTCCCTGGATATTTCTTCCCACAATATTTACTTCCCTGGACCCCTGTCTAGCAGGATGACTGATGTGATCCCCGAGGTGAATTTCCTATCTCCCATCCAATTGTCAAGGTTCCTTTTGAAGAGGACCAAGGAGGTGCTCTGCTTGACATGTATGGGCAGTCTATTCCATAGTATGGGGAGTCTCTGGGTCAGGAACCTATCCCTCCAGCATGTTTTGTTCATTGTGATGACAAGGTTTAGATCCCTAGAGCGTGTGGCTCTGAGGGATTGGGATTTCTTTAAGTGGAGCATGTCCAACAGCTCAGGGTTTGACATGGCCTTGTATGTTAAGCAGAGATCACCTCTGAGTAGACGATATGCCACAGAGTATAGCTGGAGTTTTTTTAGATGGACAGCATAAGGCATCTGCTTTAGGTCTGTGATTCTTTTAGTGAGGTATTTCTGTAGCCTTTCCAGCTGTTGCAGATGTCTTGTGAGGTACATACCAAACGGGGCGCTGTACTCTATAATGGGTCTAATGAGGGATGAGTACAGTGGGGCAATAACTTCCTTTTTTCTAGATGAAAAGCTCTTAGTGATGAGGTGTGCCAAATAGAAGGATTTCCTGACTGTTGTGGCGATGTGGTTATTGAAGGTGAGACCACTGTCCACCTGTGTCCCTAAGTCTCTCACACACTTTCGGTGTTTAGTATACTGCCACCTATGTGGTAATTCATGGGTACATGGTTTTTCCCAAAGGGGATAACTATACATTTCTTGGCATTAAGCTTGAGCCCATGGCTCTGGCACCAAGCATCTGTTTCTGTAAGGCCCTTTTGAAGAATATCCACATCATTTGGGGATTCAATAATGGCTCCCAGTTTGCAGTCATCTGTGAACTTTGTTAGCCAGAGTCCCCTAGTATTGGCCTGTACTTCAGAGAAGTAGATGCCAAACAAGATCAGCCCCAGGACTGAACCCTGAGGTACTCCACTTGGCACCTGTCTGGAGCTGGATTTGGAATCGGCTACTTTTACAGTCTGGGTTCTGTCAGTAAGCCAATTGGCAACCCATTGAGTGACATAGGGATTTATGCCTAGCTTAGTAAGTTTATCTATGATTCCAGAGTGGGGGATGGTGTCAAAGGCCTTGGTGAGGTCCAGATAGGCTGTGTGGACTTCCTTACCCTCATCCACAGCTCTGGAGACTGATTCGAAGAAGTCAATCAGGTTCAGCAGACAAGATCGGCCCTTCACAAACCCAAACTGGGTGAGGTCCAGTGTTTGAAGGTTGCCAATGTCTTTGTTTATGAGTTCCATGATAATGCGTTCCATGCCCTTGCAGATTAGGCTCGTCAGATTGATGGGACGGTAGTTCCCGGGATCCAAGGTGGATCCTCCTTTGTGGAGTGGGATAACTGTAGCTGTGTGCCACTCAGTGGGCATGAAGCCTGAGGTGAGGCTATGATTAAACATGACACTTAGGTGAGGTGCCAGTTAATTTTGTAGTTCATGTAGTACACAGCCTGTGATGTCATCTGGTCCCATGGATGCGGTATTCTTAGCTTTGGAGAGTGCGGTTTCTATCTGTGTGGCCATGATTACTGGAATTTGGCAATCATTTGGTATTGAGATGGGCCCTTTATGGGGTGAAAGGGGGGAAGTTGGCACTAAATCGATCTGCCAGGATATTGGCAATATCCTTGGGATCAGTATATTTAATGCCATTCTGTTGTAGCTCAGAGCAAATCTGAGCATTGCCATTTAGATTCTTGACATAGTTATAGAATGCCTTGTGGTTGTCTTTGGAATCTTTGGCAATTTTATTTTCGTAACTAGCTTTGGAGGATTTTATGAGGGATCTCAGCTTCTTACTGAGGCTGGTAAGGGAGTTTTTTGCATCCTGAGATTTTCCTCTTTTCTGCAACAGTTTCTTCCTTTTGTTGTAGAGTTTGTTTATGGCAGGGGACCACCAAACTGGCTTCCTTTCTTTGGAGGAGAGCATCTTGGTTCTATTTGGGATGGCACAATTCATGCATGAGTGGATGTGCTCGTACATTGTCTTAGTGTAGGATTCAGCAGTCAAACTTTCAGCTCCCATCTGCATGTGTGTCATGAAGTTTGTCACTTCTGACTTGAGTAGCATGAAGTTGGCTTTGGAGAAGTTTTTTACAAAGGTTTCCTTTCTGGGTGGTGGGGGTGGGATGTGGATGTCAAGGGTGATTTGTTTATGGTCAGACCTGACCAATGAGGGGGTGACCACTAGTGTGGAGCATCTATCTCCCATGTTGGTAATGAACAGGTCTAGGATATTGGAACCCCTGGTAAGACAATAGATTAGTTGATCCAGGGGATTGGAATTTATGAATTCCAAGAACCTTTGGGAAAAGGTGTTGGTACCTGAGTAGTTTTCCCAGTTAATGGCAGGGTAGTTGAAATCACCCAGTATTAGGCTGTTTGGTTGTATCTTAATATTTTTCAGTATGTTTAGAAAGGTGTAGTGAGAATCTTGGGGCATGCTGGGCGATCTGTAGCAAGCTACAATTTGGATTGTAGTCTTACCTAGTGTTAGTTGCACCTGGAGAATTTCAGATGCATTGTCTTGGGCAACTAGCCTGGAGGTGTGAACATCCTGAATATGGACACTCCTCCACCTTTAGTGTTTCGGTCTTGGTTTGGTGGCCAAAAAGTGTGGTAAGAGTTGTACCCTGGTATTGCAGGGGTGCTCTCTGGAACCGTGAACCAGGTCTCAGTTACTGCACAGATATCGATGGTCTCCATTTTTAGGAGTGCCTCGAGAGAGTGCATTTTGAGGTTTAGACTTCTAGTATTGAGTAGCATTACCTTCAGATTTTGCATGCTTGTATCTGTTATGGTAGTTTAGATATTTTTAAGAACAGCCTGGACACTTATGGGAACAAATGTTTTGTTATATTGGCAAACTAGAAAGGCATTAATGCCTGTGCTTGAAATATTTGAATGTATGTATAGATCACCATATACTGTACATAGGGCATGCTGTCTCCATAAGAAGTGACAGGCATGTACATGGCCATGTTGTCCTGATACTATGGTCTACATTGTTGCCAGTACAAGTTATATAGACTTGATACATGCAGGTGCAAATTTTCATATTACTAGCCTTATGCAGACTGAATTCCTGTAGAAATGTGTAAATGTAGACAAAGATAGCTTGCCACTCACTTAAAGAACACTGTGCCCCACTACAGAGCTATCTGTAAGTCCAGGAAGTGCTGCTATTTTATCAAACACTCCTGCCTAGCTCTGCAAAAGAGCTTACAAAATGTGTGAGCTGTGCTTGGTCTGTCCTTAGATATCCTCTGGTCATAAGCTCATACAAGGGATCTGTACAAGTACCCACATGCCCACTATTCAGAACTGCATTATCGGTGGTGCAGCAATAGCATTGTCGCCTCATAGCAAGAGGTTCTCCCATTCGATTCTCGGTTGGAGCACCTTCTGTGTGGAGTCTGCATGTCCTCCCCGCAGTCGAGTGGCATCCAAAAAATACGCATGAATGGGGATGTCTTCATTGAAGGTTGAGTGTCGGGCTAGCACCTTGGCACCGTAAACATCTACTACCAATCATTAGTGGACCGGAGTTCCGCTGTGGCGACCCCTATCTGGGATAAGCCAGAAGAAGACTGTATGTCTGATTTACAGCCACCATTTTATTTCTCTGGAGCCTTCTTCCCTTTTCTGAGCATATTCATGTGGCAATGGCTATCTCTACAGGTGAAGAACATCTGCATGGTACACAAAAAAAGAGATCATGTGCTATCTCCTTCACAGCCATTTCATGGAACAGATTTTGGGTCCCTATGTTGGTCCATTCCAGAAAGATGATACCTGATATGATCTAGTTGAAGTGTTGATCTCAGATATGGGCATTACTCAGATGGGAACAAAGCACTTGTGTAAGATGACCTGCTTCTTTGGTACCCTGTTGATCTCTGTGCACAGGAGGTAGAGGTAAGGCAGCAATGCATTAAATTATATTGTAAGTGGACGGCAAGATTTTTCTTTGGGAGGGGTATTTTTGTGAATATTTCTTGCCAAAACTAATGTCTTTCAGCTTTTCCCAGTTAGGGGTCACCACAGCAGAGCTCCGGTCCGCTAATGATTGGCAGTGGATTTTTACAGTGCTGAGTTGCCAGCCCGACACCCAACCTTCAAAGAAGGCACACCCATTCACGCACACACCTACCTGCATGTCTTTATATGTCACTTGACCATGCAGAGGACATGCAGTCTCCACACAGAAGGCGCTGCAGCTGAGAATCAAACTGGAGAACCTGTTGCTGTGAAGTGACAATGCTAACCGCTGCACCACCATGGCTCACATTTCTTGCTACTACATGCATTTACTTTAGTCATTAAAACAACTATATGGGGGCTAGTATTTGATGTTTCTATGTCAGACCAAGGTAGTGGAGGCAGGTAGTATGTTCTGCCAACCACATTTACAGTACTTCTCTGCATGGACCTGTTATTTTGTGAGATAGCACTGACAAATGTGTGGGGTGCATACATACAACTTGCTACATCTCTGTGTTTATCAGGACAATAATTCAATGTAGGTATTTTAATTTATGTACGGTGGGGTGTACACACACCTGGCTATCAGCTAAGATGCAGCTACAGTGACATACATGAGAGTCTGTAGTCTGTCATTGTTATTCTAGCATCTTATTTTACACCTGACACAGTTCTTTGATTTGTATTTTTGTCTTGCAGCATGAGCAGAATGAGTCATGAGCACTGTCTCCTTCTGGAGGAGATACTTGTAAACAGGCAGGGTTAGCTCTACTGACAAATGCAGATCTGTGCCATAAATACAATCAGTCAGTTGTTAGGTAGGTGTGGTTAAGGCAAACTACCTACTGTGTCTCAGCTCTACAAGTCCAGATGATGGTTATACTTCTCAAGCAGCTCAAGTGCGACCTGCTCCTGCTGAGGCTGTAGATGAGGAGGGTGATGAGAATGGGAGTACCACATCACAAGAGGGTTCCAAAATCTCTCTGAAATGTTGTCCAGCTCCATTACTCATGGTGGGCCAGCAACAGCTGCAGTACATGGTCCAGGCTGCAGCACTGAAAGCAGTGGGCAGATAAATGACCATAATGGAGAGCCTCCTGAAGTGAATTGCAAATTTGCCCACACAGCTGACCTCAACCATCAGGCCAGCAGGGGAGGGTGTGGCATGTACCGCCAGACACCCTCAACCATCAGCTGAAGCTGGATCATAGGAATGTACCTCTTGGTAGGGCAGCAGACTTCACAATGTTGCTTATCAACCCTTTCCTTATCCCAAACTTAGTGTAAAATCTTATTGCCCAACCTTCCATATCACCATTATTCTGATGTCTATCTGTCCCTATCCATCTTATATGTCCATATTGTAGTGTGTGTACATGTGGCCTTGTTTGACTGCTCTCTTTTTGTGTTTCTTTCTGCCATTGCGTACTGACCTGCCCTTTCATTTCCTTATTTTCCTTTTACCCTTCCCCCCCTTCCCTTATCTCTTTATAAAGACAGAAGTGGTGTCATTCCCACAAAAAGTGAGGTGCTGCCTTCCCCACATCCTGAAGACTCCTATATGTTATTCTTCTGTATGTCCCTCTGATTGCTACCTATCCTTTTACCTACTCTCCTATACAGCCCTTTAATCCTTTTCTATACATCTGTCAGCCACCAGTTGGAGACACTATATGGTTATAAACCTTTCTGCATTGCTTTCTGCCATCCTGCTAAGGAATGTGCTAGCTTGTGCCCCAATAGCCTCTGTACAAACTGCTTTATTCTGAGATTCAGCAGGCTCTCAAGTAACATTTTTAGTTGTCACAAGATTATGCAAGATGGCATGCGGCCCTACCATGGAGAGTGACTTGCACTTCTGTGTATGTTTCACTGTTTGAATAGATTTGCTGATGTATTTGTCATGTTCGTAGTTATGTACACAGTACACAGGAGAGCAGCTAGCTCCATGAGTGTACTACCTGTTGCACTTCAGATATGCAGTTAGTACATGTATTGCTGCCAAAGCATGCACAGGAGTGCAGTGCATCCTGTGAATGCAAGCCAGAGTCCACCATTTTCAAATGTATAAATGAAAGGAAAAGACTTCAGGTAAACCAGCAACAAGCTAACTGCTTCCAAGTTAATAGATGGTTGACATACTGCTACTTATATAATTAAAGGTTTTTAGTAGAGTAGTTTGGTTGATATGTTAATTATTTTAATGAAACGTTAATATTCATATATAGATAGACAGATGTTTATTAAATGTGTGTATATATATATATATATATATATATATATATATATATATATATATATATATATGTGTGTGTGTGTGTGTGTGTGTGTGTGTGTGTGTGTGTGTATGCATGTGTGTGTGTGTGTGTGTGTGTGTGTGTGTGTGTGTGTGTGTGTGTGTGTGTGTGTGTGTGTGTGTATTATGCAATAATATATATCTATATCTCTCTGTATATATATATATATATATATATATATATATATATATATATATACATACACACACATATATTTATATGTATAGATAGATATTTATGTATGTAAACAAATATGTGGGGATCATGTTTGTGTGACACATGAAATACCTTGCACTGTAAGTTTAAGAACTAAGATCTATGATTAACAGTGAGGCCATAATTCAGATTCAGTGATCATACAATTTACTGAGTGAGTCGTTTGCTGACTAGACATGTACATGCTTTCCATATGTTTTTATAAAATCAGGTCCATTTTGCCAGCAGTACTAGATTATTATTAGCTTGGTTACAGCTGTGATATTCTTTTTTAATTATTTTATTTTAAAAGTTTTGTTCTGATTTTGCAAAATTTATTTTTAAAGTTTTCATTTATTTGAATGAAGTTGATTCTGTGGGGTGTGATTTATATATAACAAAAAAAAAAAAAAACAGTTTTGTTGGAGGACTTTGAAACATAAGACCATTATGTGAAACTGAACAATATATGGATACACCCATGACTCTGACCAAATGACTTGTCATAACTAAATTTTATATTGAATTGTCAGCTAGTATGTGCTGTACAGGGAGGCTACACACGGATAAAGGATAACAGTCATGAAAGTGGTGTACTGCTTCAAAAAGCCTAACCCCACCATTGCACATATCTGCTCACCCGTGTCACATAGCTGGTGTTACATTCAGAATAAGATATAAGCTAATAGTATTGGATGAGTGATTATGCTTAAGTGAGCCAGCCCATCAGGTATGCAATTATTTCCATCTGAGTCATGTCAGCCTAATCCCTGTAATAAAGCATTAACTCATGCTAGTAGCTGTCAACACCTCATTAATTGAGTACCTTTAATTTACTGCTGACTCATGTGTGGATGCCCACCCAGCTTAGAAAAGGAACTTGATTTTCTTTAAAACTAATTAGATGAGAGGCACAGTAAAGTTTGGTTTTAATAAATCATAGTCCATGACCCAGTTTCTAGTTGCAATGGCAATATATTATAACCAAGGCCATACAGGGTTTAGTATTACCTTATATCTTTATTATTATTGACTTTAGATTGGCTTACAAGTGGCCAGTCCAAGTAGCTACTGGGAACAACAATATCTGCCTAATATTTCATACATAACTCATCAGCGTCTACTTATTATTTGCCCTCAAGTGTTTGATAGTGCCCTGTATAGACACAGACACCTTGAGTTGACATTTTTCCTGTAAAAGCACCATTGAAATTTCACCAATACCTAGTTACACACTGGACAACTAGATTGCAGTGACAAGCATTGCCCCCAGGGATGCAAACCATATACTCTTGACATTACTTTATATTGTCACTCCAACTGTCTAATCAACAAAAGGGTCTGTTGCCATGAATATGAACTTTCCCACTATTTACGTTGCCACTTGGTGGATATGGGCATACTGAGGCAATGTAGAAATTGCCTCATGTTTACTGACAACCAGTTAATTCTCAAACAAACTGATATGGTATGTGAGAGATGAATTTACATAATGTCACTGGAGGCAGACCTCTCACATAAAAGCACTCCTAATTTCAATAAGGTTGTCAGTAGTAAACGCACACAATTCAAAGAAGACACATAGTCCCACATATGTGAAGCACTTAAATGTAACCTTCCTAAATTCCAAAGACCTCCTAGAGGAAGGACACATAACAAACACTCTCAGCAGCCCAGAATGTACTTTTTCAAAGCAACACCCACATTAACACATACAGCCATACCTCATGGAGCCTCTACGTCTAAGCCCATAAGGCACGCCACCACACAATCCAACATTTTTGTGACTGGAGACTCTATTGTGAGCCACACCAATGCCCTTCTCATCAGGCTGAGTAAGGAGAAAGTTACGTTCAGGTGCTTCTCAGAGGCCAGGATCAACCACATTATGCACGCACTCAGGTCATTGGACCACAAGTACCAGTATGACCAAGTCATAGTCCATGTTGGTGTACATGACCTGAGACATACCTCCCTAGGCTATGTGAAGAGAGACATCATGGAGCTCTCAGAATATGAGTTCCAGGCTGGAATGAGCCTAGTGTTGAGCATCATTTTACCTTTCCCAAGGATAATGCCACAATACAAACAAAAGATGGCTGACTTTAATAAATGGCTTAGTTTCTGGTATCATTCTAAGGACGTGCAATATTTGTCAGCATGGAATGAGATAGCCAACAGACCACTCTGCTCTGCCAGGGATGGTCTGCACATCTCCCCTCTTGGCTTTCGAATATTAGCCAAAACCTTGTCCTCCCCCATAGTGCCTTTTGTAGGCAATGCCAAACTGAAAGTACGTCTGACATAGCAAATCAAAACCAAGAAAATCTATAGGTGTTACTGCTTAATGCTAGGAGTCTCAACAAAAAACTCCATTCCCTAGACATGTCCTTCACCCTAGAGAATGCTGACATCTGTTCAGTCAGTGAGACATGGTTTAAAGATGTGGAAAGTACACTGACAGTGCAAGATTATAATTCCTTCCACACATTTAGACCAGCTACTACACAGACAGGGAGAAAAGGTGGAGGTGTCTCTATTTATATCAAAAATAAATATACCTCAAAGCTGGTCATACAGGACAATGCACTTGACCTTCTCCATGTTCAAATTACCACAGGCAAAATCTAATACCACTTCCTTGCAAGCTATAGGTCCCCATCTATGACCCAGGAAACCCATACCATGTATTTAAACTCTTTGGAAACACTCACCATCCAATCCAATGTCATTTTCATGGGTGGCTTTAATTACCCCACTATTAACTGGGAATCGTGTGCAACACCAAACGTACAGGCACAGAGATTTCTGGATTTTGTAAACATAAAATTCCTGGACCAGATTGTCAATACACCACCCAGGGATGCAACCATACTGGATCTGGTCCTCACTAACATAGGAGAGTGCTGCACACCCCCTAGCGTAATGTCATCTCTGGTAAGGTCAGACCACAAAAATGGTCTCCTTTAAAGTAAAAATAAAACCTGGAACCCTCAGGTAACCCTGGAATATTCAGAAACTACCCTAAGGCTAACTTGCTGCTATTAATTGATAACCTGCCAAAATTTCAAGCTCCCATAAACCCTGAGAACACTGCTGCCTATGCAGAACTGTTCACAGAAACTATAAACAAGCATGTTAGTAGCTGCATAGAGGCAGCTGTACCCATCAGGAAGAAGTACGGAACTAACTCAAAAAACAAGCTACCCTTCTGGAATTACGTCAATAGGCTGTATAACAGAAGGAAGAAAATCATGGCAAAATTCGGAGGTGCAGCACCCAGCAGGATAAAAGCACTCTCATCACAGTAAACAAACACTCAGAGGACAAATAAAGTTTACCAAAGCCAAATGTGATGTAAATTTGCCCTCCCAGGCCAAGGACAACCACAAGGCCTTCTTTAGCTATGTGACTGCCCACAACCTCAATGGCAATACAAAACTGTGTGCAGAGCTCATTGTAAATTGAACCACCTATACTGAGCCAGAAGATATAGCAAACCTAATGGCTGACAAATTCAACTCCAATTTTACCCCCTCTTCCCTAAGCCTTCCATCAGGAAATATCGTCAAATATAACACACCCTGCTATGACTAGGGAACAGGTCCTTAATGCTCTCTCTATGGCCAAGAACACTGCATTAGTGGGCCCAGATAATATATCAGCATGCCTTCTAAATAACATGAAACATGACCCATCAGACCTCTGGAATTGCAACTTAGCTGTAGCCTCCAAATAGGCTTTGTGCCATATGAATGGAGAACAGCAACAGTTATCTCCCTGCACAAAGGTGAGCCATCTACATACCCTGGAAACTACAGATCTATAAGTTTCACTAGTTTCATATGTAAAGCCATGGAAAGAATGATCATGAAAGTGATCAATAATGACATAAGAGACCTCCAGATACTGGAACCAGCCCAGTTCGGTTTCATCATGGGCAGGTCATGTCTACTCATCCTGCTGGACTTCTTTGAGAATGTTACCAAAGCAACAGATGAGGGCAAAATGGCTCACACTGCCTACCATGACCTGGCCAAGTCATATGTCACAACAGCCCACTTGGGCATTGCTGACAAACTTAAAGAGGTTATTTATAATCTCTTATGTTACCCAGTGGATAGCCAACAGGCTCACAAACAAGACCCAGGAAATTAAAACTGGGGAGTCTACCTTTACAAACAGGCCAGTCACAAGTGGAGTCCCTCGGGGATCAGTTCTGGGACTGCTTCTTTTTGGCATTTACTTCTGTGAAGTCAAGGCCAACATCAATGGCCTCTGGCAGACTAAATATGCAGATGATTGCAAATTAGGAGCTGTCATTGAATCGTCCACTGAGGCAAATGTTTTCCAGGAAGGGCTGACACAGACAAAGAACTGGTGTCAGACCCATGGATTACAACTAAATGCCAGGAAATGCATAATAGTATCCTTCAGGAAGTCATCAACAGACCCCCTAAGAGCTGACCCAGTAGTCAGGGACTTGGGACACACATAGATAGTAATCTATCCTTTGACCATCATGTGTCTACAGTAGTGAGGAAATCATTCTGTGGTGTGCAACTTATACACAAAGGTATGACATCTAGGTCCAAGGAAGTCATTGTTCCACTGTATTTACCATTCATCAGACCCATCAATAAGCACAATACCCACTTTGGTATGTACCTAACCAGGCATATCCAACAATTGGAACATCCACAAAGGTTTCTAACTAAAAGAATACAGGGTGTAAGTAACGTGCCCTATGCAGACCACTTGAAGGCTGTATCACTGTATTCTGTCTCCTACAGGCTATTGAGAGGAGAGCTATGCCTGGCATGTAAGGCATTGTCAGACTCCACTCTGGAGGAACTCCTGCATATCTGCAAAACAAACAGCATCAGAATTATCTGTTCTAAAGACTTAAACCTTGACTGTGATATAAATAGGACCTGCTGGAGAGAGAGGTATGTATCCCAGAGTATATCACTTATCTGGAACAGCTCCCCTTCAATGTGAAGCAGAGTTCCTCCCTAACCCAATTCAAATGTAACTTTGACAATTGGATGGGGAACAGGAAATTCATCTCTGGTTTGGCACCTATGTCTCTAATGGACACAGGCAGCCTGCAAATGGTTCATCTCCCAGGCCCCTACTTGTAAATGTTTCAACTCCCAAGCCCCTGCTTGCACTTATCAAGGGTACTAGAACTTGTCAGAGATTTGAGATGCATGGCTAGGCTTAAAAAGGCCCCTGTGGTAATTAACCTAGTAAATACCTATGAACCTATGAACCTTTTAAAGGATCTGATTCTAGAAACACACCATAATACACAGTACAGAGAACTGTGTGTGTGTGTGTGTGTGTGTGTGTGTGTGTGTGTGTGTGTGTGTGTGTGTGTGTGTGTGTGTGTGTGTGTGTGTGTGTGTGTGTGTGTGTGTGTGTGTGTGTGTGTGTATTTGTGCATGTGCACATGCGCATGTGTGTGAGCATGTGTGCGTTTCAGTGCGCATGGTTGAGTGTGCATTTGCACGTGTGCACATGTGTATGTGCATGTGCGCATGTGTATGAGTGAACTTGTTGAAATTGTGCACATGCATGTCTGAGTGTGCATGTGCACGTGTGTATGTGTGTATGTGTGAATTTGTTGACATTAATAACTACTGGACAACAAATATAGGACTAGGTTTCAATGTTAACAAATATAGTTATGTACTTTGCTAAGCCTAGTATCTTTGGTCATATATGTATACATGGTCATCCTTTGAGGTTTCATCTAAGAAAAATATAGTTATTTTTTCAAAGAAAAGTTTGGCTTTTGATGTGTACGTCTTGAGTATTAACAGCCCATGCTCTTAAGTTAGTTAGTATAATATTGGAAGCAAGCACTCTACCATTTGATCTACATTAGTAACAAGAAAATTGAATGCTCTGAATAATTTATTCTCTGGTCTGGCTTATACACACACCTTGTGACTAAATCAGTGTGCCTAGACATTCTCCTTTTCCTCTCACTATAACAATCCTAATACTCACCCCAAATGAAGTGCCGGCCACCCCAATTTGAACTTTGACAATCATATCATCATTGGTAGGTAGGTATAGCCTATTATTTATGAATTTATTTCATTCAATAAATATATATATGCTATAATATGAGTATGTCACTCCTGACAAGTGATGGGGTTAGTAATGTGCTTGGTTTGTAAATGGGGCAGAGTAATCTATTGCAGATATACTATGGAGATAGGCCAGGGGAAAATTTCTATTTATCTTTAAATGAAATAATTTAGAGACAAACACATTGCAAATGGTTGAAGGAAGTCAATGTAATGTGTTTTAGGCTGGCTACAGCAGGCTCAAATAACAACCTTGTTACTTATATGCATATATGGACAAATGGAATGTGAGTGTGTATTTATAATATGTGTATATATACACACACACACACACACACACACACACACACACACACACACACACACACACACATATATATATATACACACACACACACACACACACACACACACACGCACACGTGTGTGTGTGTGTGTGTGTGTGTGTGTGTGTGTGTGTGTGTGTGTGTGTGTGTGTGTGTGTGTGTGTGTGTGTGTGTGTGTGTCTGTGTGTGTAGGGAAATAACAGCTGAGTACAATTCACTTATTCCAAAGAGATACACTGACATCTTCAATATGCACTTAATCAAACTCTTATCATGTTTGTCTTTGCTTTCATATTTTATGCAGTTTTTTTTTAGATAGGGTAGCCTATTTTAGTGAAGCTAGGTCAGTTAGTACAATATTTTCATGAAATCAGTTTATTCTGCTGCAATCAGATTCAGAAATATAGTACCACGGATTGTATTTACTTTGGTTGTTCCACCTTGAAACCAAGTTAAGTCCTGATTTAATTTCTTGGCAAGTCAGGACCAGGGCTTCCCAGGTGAGGACCGAGTCTCAAATATGCAATCTTTCCTTAGTATGTCACCATGTTTGTAGAGTCACACCTTGTTAAGTTTGCATAACCTTTGCTATCCTATTATCAAAACATAACCATGAGATTAAAATTACAGATTTAATAAAAAATAAACTAAGGCTAGGCAAGCCACAGGAATTCATGAACTGTTTACCAGATTGATTCCTGTGTTTCATGTTTTGATCCATGGGCTTGGATACAATTTATTTCACTTTATTTTTATATTTGTTAACTGGGTACGGTGCAACCTTTGACAAGCAAGGACACAAATTCCAGAAAGCTCAAGCCACCACTTTGGAAGTGCCAATATCCTTAGATGGCTGAGTGCAAGGAATGGGACACCTGATACCATGCAATAAGACCCTGGAGATATAGAGGACACAAGTCTTGCAAGGCCAGAAACTAGAAATCTGGAATTAATCCACTGGCAAATTGGCAGCCACTGTATCTCACAAAGAACTGGTATGTTGGTAACCTAGTAAGTAGCCAGACTGAAAAGTTTTGAAGTAACTGCAAGCGGGCAACTTCATAGTCAAGAAACCAGCAGTGCAGGGCATTGTAGCAGCACTGAAGAAAGACCTGCAGATGGAAAAGGTGCATAGTAAAGGTAATGTCTGAGACAAAATCAGCAGAAGCTGACAACAGCTGAGACAGGCTTCTTTAGGGTTATCTTGTTGAAACGTACAACACCCAGATGACATAACGTCAGGTTAAATTCCAGCCTGGCACCACTGTAGATTATGTTAGAGGGCAAAACTGGAGCAGATGGATCTCACAAATTGGTGTGTATAGCCATAGCAACTGTCTTAAAAATACTGTGTCAATCAATTCACTGCCATCCATTCACGGACGCATTCCCAGTCTTGAGCTAAACTATTACTGTCAGGTATAAATTCCTGAGGACAGGAGAGGTAAAGTTGAGTTTCAAGAGTTTAACATTAGAGAAAAGGAAGTGTTCAAGAAATGGCCACTCTCTGACTTAATATTTTTAAGTTAATGTATTCAGCCATTCAGTGTCAGCAAAACAGGGCTCATTAATGCAGGTCCTGACATTTCAAATGATTAATCTATGAACCTGCATGCTCATCACTTTTTAATGATCAAAGATATGCAAAGGTACCTTTGCAGCAGTTTGACTGCATAAATGACATCACCAGTATGAAGACTTCACCTCTAGTTTCCATTAGGACATGTTTTCCTTCAATATGATGCAGCATTATTATCTGTCAACAGCACTGCTGAAAGCAAAAAACATAACAGTATGTATCTAGCCCCCCACTTAGAGCTTATACTGAAAAGGGTTATGAGGATAAAGTTCTTCATTATATATTATACTGGATTACTGCAAAGCACTCACCTTTCCATTTTAGCAGGTATTTTATATTAAAGTCCCTTGTGATTTTATTTCTATAACTGATTCAGATTTATTTTTAAATCTTGAATGAAGTTGCACGTTTTACTTGTTCACGGAAAATCGTGGATGCTATTCAGATTTCACTTAATTTATAACAAAAAGAATAGTTTCTGAAATAGAGCAAGTCACACATTTACAAATTATGAATGCATCTGCATACAGTGCTCAAGCCTTTATCAGTAAAAAATACAGTGCAGAATATAACTTATATTTATTACATTTATTTTTAATCCATTTAAATTTACTGATAACTAGGTTGGATTTAATGTAACTGTGCAATGTGTGGATTCGTGAAATCCTTATACATTCTTGCTTTAACTGATTATTTGATTTTTGCAAGTGCAGCACTCTGACAGACTGCTTTTTTAGATTTTTTTTATATGATCTTGTTGACCCAACCCCTCTCTGACTATCAAGTGCAACCTTCCCTGTCACCCATTAAATCTGTTCATTCCCTTGGGTGAGAGCCATATGGCCCATTTATTCCTTGTGGTAACAGTTGGGTAAAACCAGGAGTGAGAGATATTATCCATGCAGTAGGGGGTATAGTTCTTTGTGTTGAACTCTATCATCCCATACATGGTCTTTTGTGTCCAAGGGGTTGGCTTGCAATGGGTCTTTGTGGTGCATATCCATGAGTGATGTGGTCAACTGTCCCTGTTCCCTTGAAGACAAACATTTCCATGTGTTCCTCAGTCTACTGTTGGAATTCAGTCACAGAGAGTTTGCTTCAAGTATGTGTCCCACCCTCCTCTCAAAAACAAGTGAGCAGGCTAAGCCGCACAGTTGCTCTGTTTAACCACATCAGATTTAAGAGGTACCTGAGCTGCTAATGACATGTCACCTGCGTTGTAGTCAGGCCTTTTCAACTATGTTAATGGAGCTGACTATATCAGAGCTGTAATTAGGATGCGGTGAAGGGGCAGCTGTCCTGGATGCAAGTTGATAATGGGCACAACTGGCATCTGCCAGTGAGACACACACATGCACTACTAGAATCCATATAAGAAGATGCAGGTGATAGTGTGGTTCCTCAAATGAATATCACTACTACAGCAGTACAGAACTCAGTGTGTTAGCAGCTGTGACAAGCAACTTGCTACAGTTGTAAGGAGTTTGCTATAGTTACATTTCAGTGTAAAGACTTCTTTAGCCTTCCATCTCAGGAAGACATTGGTTATTCAGCATCAGGAATATCTTCAGCAGAGAACTCGTTTGTGGAACTGTTCAGGGATGTATATGTCCTAGCTATGGCTCTGGGCTCTATCACTCTCATGGTATAATAGTACTTGTCATTTTTGCCCAAATTTATCAATGTCTTTTTCCTAAATCATTATCATGGAAAGCATTGAATGAGAGCTCCTCTGAACACAACTGTAAAATAAAAAGTGTCATAGTTACTCACCAGAAATCTTTCTGAATGAGCTTCTGATATTTATTAAGTATACACAAATGCATTTACAATTTAAGAAAAATTTGTGAGTTGCTTAAACACAGTAACTTGTAAGACAATAGCTTTAGAAAACATATCTAGGTCTCATAACTCACTTGAGTCAGCTCAAGGTGGTAATATGAGCATAGGGTCACAGGATGGTACGTTGAAATTTAAAGACAGGCATTATTTGAAAAGAACTTAATTCCATTAAAGGTACAATGGGCGAGTACAAATGCCCTGCCTGCCCCTACAATTACAAGCATAAGTGACCTGTGATAAAATCAGGTTGCACATTTTAGACCCGAATCCAGAGATGATTAGAAGTATTGATAGTGTTCCTCATATATATCTGCAGCAGTGGTGGACTGAGCATTTAGAAGAGAGAGACATTATTGTGAAATGGGTACTAAACAGTACTTGTGACAATGGTGAGATGATGTCTGAATAGATGGTAGCCACACTATAGTGCATGCCAATATTATTTATTATATGTATTTAATATAGTACCTTTATTTTTTAAATATTTTTTGTTTGTTCTTTCCACTGTAACTGTTGATGTGCTGCATACCACTGTAAAACATGTCTTTTGTAATTTGTGTGTATACTGATCATGTCTAAATGTATCTGTAATGTTTCTATGCGGAGCTTTTCTCCCTGGGCCTCTGCTGATAAAGGGCCTTTTCGGCTCAGTCAGACACCCCTAGTTAACAAATGTAAAATAAAATAAATAAATAAAATAAATATCCTAGTAACTAGTTGTCCAGTACTGGCAAATCCCTTTCACAAAGGAGTTTCTGCAAGAAAAACTCCTCCATACTCTAAAGGACTAACAATTTTGAAGTTAATGATACATGAGAGTTATGAAAAGTAATATCAGTTAATAATTGATTACAAGTAGTAGTTTACAACAGATACATTTCCCAAGCAAGAGAAAAAAGGAGTACATTAAACAGAATAAGCATATTCTGCAAAGTAAACATAGAACTAAACATATTTGCACATATCTATAAAGCAACTATTAGCAACAATGAGCAATATACAACAGTGCTTTAAGCAGCATGAATAACGTTATCTGGAAAAGCATATATGAGAAGGAGGCAATGGGGTCTGGAAAACAAGGTCAACAGGGTGATAGGAGGAAGAGCTATGAAAAAAGACTAACGCATGTTAAAGAAGTAAATAATGTGTTAGAAAAAAACTAGTATGTAAACATATTACTTTGAACAGGCTTCTTAAAGTAGAGCCAGAAGAAAAATAACAGGAGAAAGCTTACTTCTCTGGCAGAAAGCATGATGCAAACGGTGAGAGAAACTATGTTTAAAATGTGATGCCAGCACTTTTTCGTCTTTTCCTCTTTCAGACTGTGAATCATCTGTAAGCTACATTTAAGTTTTGCAAACTCTGCAACAGAAACTGCTCTGAGAAAGTGCATGTGCAAGATGTCCCAGCAGGGAAAGGAGAGAATTATATTTTTGTTTGATATAATGCAAAGACCGTATTTGTTTAAACTGTGTAACCTTATTCTGTTGAAAAATGTAGTAACTGTTTAGAGATGTCTCAGGAAATAATTGATTGTTAGCATATAAATGCAATTGTAAAACAGTTGCACATTCGAAAACTGTCTATCTATCTATCTATCTATCTATCTATCTATCTATCTATCTATCTACCTATCTATCTATCCATTCTGACACAAATGAGAAATCAAATGAAACAAAAAAGTCCAAAACAGTTGGTAATGGCAAATGTTGGCTTGTAGAGCTTTGGTAGTGTTGTATTAGGGTGCAACCGATTAAAGGAATGACAGCTCATCTGAAGTAATACAGCCTCATTCTGCTAAATTCTTACTATGTCATCTGGCACCCTGTATGCAAATGAGGAGCACTAGAACCAGGACACACCTCTGTTTTATACAAAGCCACAACAAGGCTGGACTGAAGGAGGCAGCTGCCCAGTTGGAAGCTGTTATGAGGCACAATCATTGCTGTGCAGTAGGTGTGATTTGTCCCTTTAATGCCTATCAGCTGGTGCACAAGTTTAACTCTATGAGCCGTTAATGAACTGCTTCCTGTAGTTCAGGGTTTGATGATCCCAGCCTCCATCTACCTAACTGTGCGACTGCGAAAGTCACTTAGCTACAAAGTGCTCCTGGAATGAGTCTAGAAAAGGTGGACATCAGTCCTCTACCCCAATAAACAAATAAATAAACAGTATAATTCATTCATCTTACTCACAACTGCTTAAATGATGACAGTCATTGTTTCTTTGGTACAGTGGCACACATGATACAGTTTTGAAAACTCTTTACTACAGTTCAGAAAAGAGGTTACAATGCAACTTACTTAGTTTAGAATTAGTATCCTTTATTTGTTGTTTTGTTTCTCACTGATAATAAGCATTTCTTAATTTCTTTGACTATACAAAAAGGTGTTTAGAAGGATTTTTCTAGTTGGAATTCTCTGATTATTTTTCTTCACCTATGGAGGACCTTTGTTGTTGCCGTTGTTCCTGTTATTGTTATTGTTGTCATACTGTACCAACTGGAGGAACTTGCAGGGAGTCATTTGACCTGACTACAGCTCTGTCACTGCCAGCTAGTTTCTTAAGGCCTGACATCATTGCTGTCACTGCATCTTTCTTTGTCCTGCCATTCAGCCTTACAGTTATCCATTTCATTAGTAGTGGTCCTACCTTTCTACCACCACTTTGAGTGTTCTCATCAGCATCTTGTGTGGGGCTGAGACAAAGCCTTTGCTGAGGTCGAGGTAACTATGTCTACCGGTACTTCCCTGCCATGGTCACCAAAAACACACTCATAAAACTGGCTCAGGCTGGACTAACAGCTTCTTGTGGCCATGAACCTACGCTGGTTGCCATGGACCTATGCTGGTTGCCATGGACCTATGCTGGTTGCCATAGACCTATGCTGGTTACCATCCTGAAAATAGCTGTCCTCTAGAAATGCTAACAAACACTCCAAAAAGGATTCTGTCTGGGATTTTCTTTGCCACTTTAATTAGCCCAGCATACCTTTGGTCGCCCAGATTTTTCTTGCACCTTCCCCTCTGGCACTTCTACAATAGCCAGTCATTGACGGATGACCTCCACCAGGAGGTCTGCCAAAATACTGTCCAGATTTCTGAGGGCCCTGAAGGTAGCCCCTCTAGGCATCCTCCTACGTTAAGGTAGCCCATGTCCTTTCTATCTTTTCTTCCAATATTCAATATCCAGGTTTCTACCCAGCCTTTTATCCATTCTGCCCTTCCTCCCTCCCAGCATGCTACCCTTTCTTTGCTTTCTTTTGTAGAGATTCAACCAAGATAGTCACTAAGTAGGTCTGCTTTTTTTCCCAAATCTTTTGTGATCTTACTAAGTAACTAAGTAGCTCTGTTGTTTCCAAATCTTCTGTGATCTCAGTCTTTCGTACTGTTTATATTAGTCCCCCCACTCACCCCTCCATTGTATGCAAGGTCTGCCCATCCCTCCTGTGCTCTTCCTATAAAGCACCTCCACTGTGCTGAGAGTGACCACTTGCCTCCTGCTCATCTTGCAATGTTAATTTCTACCAGGCTACCTCTGTGTGTCTCTCCTGCTTATCACTTGTCACTACTCTTGGCATCTTTCTTTCCATACTAGCTTCCTTCTAGTTCTCCCTTTCGTGGCTGCACCCCCTATATTTCCCTTCACCTTATATTATAACAATACATTTACCTACACCCTATGATAATATCTGCCATTGTTATCTTGCCTTCTTCCTTTCTCCCTACTAACTTTTCTCACCCCTTCTTGATTACAAACCTGTTGTTGACTCCTCCTCTTCTTATGTTCCACTCCACCCTTTATGTCAGACACGCAGCCTGCTTACATCTGTAGCTCCTGGATTCTACAATCAAGCTCCCACGTTTTCCACATCACAGAACTCATTAAGCCAAACAGCTGTCCCCCAACTCTTCTTATCCAGTCTGCATTACTGCTTTCATGTTCCATTCTTCAATCCCTAACTTTTCCCTTTTTTCTTTTTTTTTTCTATATATTCATGGACCACTTGAACTTAAATTAATTGCACAATTGTAACTGATGGAATTCAGTGCTTGCTTACGGGTGAAGTGAGATGTATGGGGAGTTATGCCCTTACATATCATTGCATGACTGTGTATTTAGTATAGATAAGCTTACAGGGTTGTGTGAGGGGTACAGGTGGGCTTGCCCTGTTTTTTTTTTTTTTTTTTCTCTTCCAAAAGATTTATCTAATTGTAATGTTTCAAGGAGTCATGACCACTGACTCTCAATCTAACATATCAGCACTGTATATTGCGTGTGTGTGTGTGTGTGTGTGTGTGTGTGTGTGTGTGTGTGTGTGTGTGTGTGTGTGTGTGTGTGTGTGTGTACATACATCTCTCTCTCTCTCTCTCTCTCTCTATATATATATATATATATATATATATATATACACGTGTGTGTGTGTGTGTGTGTGTGTGTGTGTGTGTGTATATATATATATATATATATATATATATATATATATATATATATATATATATTAATGTAATATATATATATTTATGTGTAAGTGTGTGTATACGTTTTACCTAACTATGCCTTTTTCCTCATTTTCAAACTAGTGCAGAGTTTTTAAAAGTAAGACGGAAAAAATGATTAAAGTTGTTGGTACTGCAGTGCTCAACTGGTTGAAGGGCAGACAGAAAAGAGAAGGTAACTGGAGTTTAATCATTCTCAGTCATGGTCATTCCCAAAAATGATTTTGCATTGATCATGCAGGTTTCTGTCTATGAATGAAGCGATCCTTAGTGGCCAGAGTGTGGTGCCATAATTACAGGGCAGGCTGACCTTCATCTGACCTGGGTCATCTCCTGATCTGGTACCCTCTCATATTGAAAAGCAAAAAAAAAGGTCATTGCTCAATTCCTGCAAACCTCAAAAGTAGACCAGATCCTGTGTTTGTGCTCCTAAATTCTAAGCTGAAGGGTAAAGAAAAAAAAATAAAGGTCTTTTCTGCTTTAAAAAAAAACTTGCTTTAACTAATGCACACATTAAATGCTGAAGCAAGTGCTTCAGTCTTGACAGCAAATTGATTTCTATACCAGTGCAGACATAAATGTCAGTACTACACTATTGCTGATGATACCACTAAATCCTCAAACCCGAGGCAGCTGCCCCCTTCAACCCACCGTGGCTACACTTTAAATATGGCAGTAGGGGTCTGAGATGGCATCATGTTCGATTACCCCCACACACACACACACACACACAAAAGCCTTCTGCAATTGTCAGGATGGAGCCATAACAGGGTGCCTTGATCTCTTCTCCAGACATACAATTTCTCGATTGCTTGCATGGATTTCCCCAGTTGTGGGGTACTGGTTCAAAAGGGTAAGTTGGGTATGTGTTTTAGAAGGATGAAAGCAACAAGGAGAGACAAGTCTCTGGCATATGTCTGATGGCAGACAGTTACAGCAAAACAAAAAAAAAAAAACAAAAGCAGTTCCGCTTCTGACAAAACAGTAAGCTCTCCAGTGTTCCACACATGGTATGATATAATTTTCAAGCCTGAGTCACAAAACTAAAAACTAGTATTTTTTTTAAAGACTGTATCTTATGTTGACTCTTCTTTAATAACATGGTGGTTATCTACACAAGCTCGCACACATTCATTTATTCATATGAAGAATGGTCCTAACTTATGTATGTATGATTGTTTCCTCTCACAGACTGCTTCAGAAGTGAATTCTCCTGTCCACTCACAACAGCAATGTACAAAATTTGCAATACAGTTCCATTTCATGTTCTTAATAGTTTAACATAAAACAGGTGAGAAAATTTTAAAAAAACTCACATATGCTGAACCACTGTTTAAAAATAAAACATTTCAATTACTGCGAAGACAAGTGGTCAGCCAGTGATGTATTTGGAAACTACTCTTTTCTAAGAAATTCTGTGTGTAACTTGCTCTAAAGTCTAAGACTACAGTCCAAGACATGCTTCTTCTATAATGTTTTGTTATGATTTCTTAATGAAACGTTTTATAATTGTTAAGTGTAAGGTGCACTGCTTTATAATACATTTAATGGTTCTGACTGAAGTCTAAAACAATTTGTGTGCCTGTGTGTGTGTGTGTGTGTGTGTGTGTGTGTGTGTGTGTGTGTGTGTGTGTGTGTGTGTGTGTGTGTGTGTGTGTGTGTGTGTGTGTCTGTGCATATACATTCCTGTTGGGGGGATGAGGGGGAACTGAAGTGTGCAATCCCATTCTTATTATCAGAACAGATTATGGTTATTACTGTAAGATCTGGTTAACTATGTAGATTCACAGTGACTGTGGATGCAAACCCAAACAGGACAGCTGTCTAGGAATATAACTATAGCTATAGCATTATACTCCTTATACAAATAACAGAGAACAACAGTATTTACTCCTTCATGGAGGGGTGAGTGCCCTACCTCCATCTACCACTCAAACAAAAAGAAAAAGTTAAGAAAACAGTCTTTGCAACTACAGCAGAAGAGCAATTTGCCTAAGCAATAGGTAGGTGACTCTGCTGTGGCCATTTGTTGTATCTCAGACCATTCATCTTTTATCCTGGATCCCTCTGTTGTACGACCTACAGCCACTATGGACCACACATTAACCACATCCTCTGTGGCTGCTGAGGTCCACTCAGCAGGCAAGAGAGAGATGCTCTTGTTGGTCTTGGGAGGGGGAACAGGGAAGACTTCCTTGTTCTGTCAGAATGTTGTGCCCATCCCTGGGGAAGCTGCTGCTGCCATTTATAACACTGTTGACTCTATTTTTTCTGTCAAAAAGAAAACCAAAAACTTAACATGTATCTACTCCTCCTCAAATTTCGTTAGACAGGAGTAGTTTACTAGCTCTGGCTCAGGGTTTTATTCAAGATTTTTGTCCTCTTATTGGTGGTTTTCTGGAAAAAGAAAGAAAGAAGGATATCTCTTTTCCAAAAGGGATTCAAGAGTCTGAATCTGGACAGGAAGATGAAGGAACAGATAAAGGTTTTCTCTTCAGATTTCTAATTCACACTCAGAAGACAGGACAGTTTCTGATTCTCCCTTTGGGGTTCATCTTTTTCCCTCCTTCCCTCTCTCTTACTCTCTCTCTTTTGTTGAGACTTTTTTTCAGAATGCATCGCTGTTTTCAGTGGAAGTAATCTGAAGTTTCTCAGTCCCTCAGAAGGTTTTATGAGCTGTTACAAAAGGAATTTTCATATCCTTCACCAGTTCTTCTAGTTATGTCAGCTTTTGAGAATATGTATGTGTGTCTCTGCCTGCAGTTTTCCCATTAGCCAGCCTGCTGCCCTAAAAAGGCACACAGAATGTATACAGTTCTTCAGTTGTTTTAAGTTTTTATACAGTCTTTCCAAACCTGACCAAAAAGCTCAGCCTATGGTTCGGTTTTGAGGAGGTTTGCTTGGCTGCATTTTCAGTTCCTCCCAAGAAGATGTGAATGACAAGGCTTTATTTTCTCTTTTGGATAGAAATTCAATTTTTTTCTTTTGCTGCAAAGGTGATCAAAAAGTGTGATTAAAGGAGTAAGGTAAATTAGGGAATCTCTAAGGATTTTCTGCCCTTCCTTTTCAAATTCTGTAGGGGATTCTCTAACTCCTCATCCAATTTTAATAAAATGGCAAGGATGTTCCAAACATACTTGTCAACCTAGAAAACACACTGAAGACTGAAGCCGGGGATTCCACCACCGATAATTTTATTTGAGTGCTTTCATCCACATGTAAAAGGACTTCATCAGAAAACAAAAAAAGGTAACACTACCACATTAAATAACTCAGCCCATAATCTGATTTGATAATGCCCATGCCCTCGTTAAAGCAATACTCCAAATCTTTACATTTAAAAAACATATATATATATATATATATATATATATATATATATATATATGCACAATCCCTCCTTTTTTAAAAAGTGGATACATGCATATGTGTTGTATAAATATAAATATATATACATACGTATACACACATCAAATCTTTGTAATACTACAATATAAACAACAAAGTATGTCACCATTTAAAAAACCTAAAACACTGCATGTTATATGTATACACATTGTTGGGTTAGTTAAAATTCCCTTAAGCCACATTAGATCTAAAATAAAGGATGTGATTGTTAACTTATAATTCTGACCCTGCTTTTAATTTGAGAACACTACTTATAGAACAATGGTTGTTTAAACCAGGAAATACAGTGGCATCCAACCTTAGTTGCCATTGCAACTCTTTAAACTCTAACATCTCATTGTAGGAGCCACCTCTCAAGTCCTATTGTACCTAGTCTATAATGACAAATTTAAACACGTTTTCCATTTCCTTTAATATGTTTATATAGTGCATTCTTCTTGTCTTTTCTCCTAATACTGTACATGTGTTGATATATTCTGGTCCTAAGCAGGGGCGGCTCATGCTATTGGACTGTAGGACTGCAGCACCCCCCCCCAGCTGTAAAAAAAGAAAGAAAAGAACACAAACACGAGTCCCGGTGTTTCCCGATATCCGGACTGCTGGTGAACCAGTCTGGAGCATGCACATGGGATCAGACTGCAACATCTGCAGGCTGTGCAGCAGCTTGCTCTCATGGGAAGGGGAAGGGCATTGCTCTCACAGGCTTTTAGTGCAGGAATGGATGAACTTTGCGGCAAGGGACAGACTTTGAAGTGAAGGGACTTCTACTCAGGTAGGGTGTGTTTGTGTGTGCATGTAATGCCCCTGTTAAATATACCTGGTGGCTAGAGAGAACTCAGGAAATATACCTGGTGGCTAGACTCAAACCTTGTACCTTGGGAGCAGGTAGCAAGAGCTTGAATTCCCTACCCACCACCACTTGTGAAATTTTTGCCTCATATTTTTGTTCTTGTGAAATTTGTGGTTTTCTGAATTTTTAATTCACTAAATAATGACAGGCATTTGAATTTCAGACTTCATATTCTTCAGAAAGTACATAGTAACACAAAACCTTTTATTCTAGCAATTTTCTGTTTATAAGATCAATATTTGAAATGTATCCCTATTTTTGGGGTTGTAGTCCCCCATTATTGGCTTTGTCCAGGTTTTTTGTGCTAAGAGGTTGAGAGCTATGATGAGAACTGAATTCACTGAATATGGCTGGGAGCTGTATTCCCCCATTATTGGCTTTGTCTAGGTGTTTTGTGCTAAGAGGCTGAGAGCTATGGTGAGAACTGAATTCACTAAATGATAGCCATTTAAGTTTCAGTCTACCTGTCTTTCAAGAAACAGCTGATATGGCATAATGGTATGTTGGTCTGTCTGTAATGCACAGGGTCCTAAGTTCAAGACTTGGCAGTAAAATGCATGGCGGTAACACATCATTTTATTTTAGCAGTTTTCCAAGATTATACAAGCAATGTTTAAAATGTGTCCCTAGTTTTGGGGCTTTTGTTCCCCCCCCCCTAATAAATTTTGGCTTTTCCCAGATTTCTTGTACTTCAAAGTTGAGAAATACAGTCGAGTGGATTTTATAAGGAGCTGAGAGCTTGAAGAGAAGTTTAGGGCTGCTTATGCTGAGTCTGCTTGCATTGTTAATAGCATAACAGGTAGTATACTTGCTTTTGATGCAGAAGGCTGTGAGTACTACTCCCACACTATATAGATGCATTGCTGATACTATACTGTGTTGTACTTTTAAGGGGGTGGATGCTGCAGTCCTGAGAATATCCTCTTTGGCTGAGATACCTAGTAATGATGAACCTGTTATCAGTTTGCCATCCATTCCCTATTGCAATATTACTAGCTAATCATTTTTTAATGTAACATAGGCAATTTATTCCTCAAGGGCAATAGGCACTTTATTTGTAGATGAAACAATGAAATATAAAGTTGTTTGCTAGCAACAACTTCTTCAATAGTTAAAGATCTATTTAATGTGGAATTATTTAGATGACTTTTACTTCTACAGAGAGTGTGCTTATTTACCGATACTGGTGGACTGTAGAAGTTTGAGCAGACTTTTATGATGGAAATGTTCTGAACTGGGCAGTTTTGTCATTATTGGTGCATGCATTTCATTTCATTGTTTACTGGAAAAATGTTCAAAACAATACATTTAAAATGCCGTTTAACAACTGTACTATATTATACAAGGAATTTAATTTAATATAATCAGGAAGGTGTATCAAAGAACACATGTATGTTTCCTGTGCAAGGGGCCTATGATTGGAAAACAGCCCAAAGTTAATCTTTATCTGCCACTGGCCAGATGTATTTTCTTTGAATGTGGGCTTCAATACTGTTTTCAGTGAATGTGAGTTTCAAGGGCAGAGATGTTTTAATGCTAAGTCTATTTTCATTGTGAGACTGCATTGCTTTGTTTAGCAGATGTCTATTAGTGTTTGTGCTGTAAAATATAAATAAAACTTTTAAACAAAATCCAAATCATCGTAAAAGTAAAGCAGGATGCACATTACAGTGTTTATGGTAAATATGGTGAAATAGCCAAGTAATGGGACACTGGAATAGCTGCAGGGGTGGCCACATTAACCATGATTTTGTGAGGGGGGGAAGGGCAGCAAACTCGCACAGCCCCAGCTGAACTATGCCTCTTAAATGTCCAGATTTTTACAGAATGAATAGAATTTTGCTTCTTATTTTTGTTTTGTTCCTCATAAAATTTGTGGTTTTCTGGAAAATCATTTAGGAATGAAGTCACTAAATAATGACAGGCATTGAGTTTCAGACTTCATACTCTTCAAGAAAAATGCATGCTAAAGCAAGATATATTGTTCTGTCAACTTATACAAGAGCAATTTTTACTACTGTTCGTATGTTCTCCCAATATATTCAGACTTGTCCAGATTTCCTGCATTAAGAGTTTGAGGGGTATGCGCAAATAAATCGCTTTATAGAATTAGGCATATCCAAACCTCTCAACTGTCCTGGATTTTGGCTGAAAATGTCTCTCTCCCCTAATAATCCCTCCGCAAAATGACAAATTTGGAAGAAAATGTGGAGGGTTTATAATTAATAACTAATTGTAATGATCAGAGTTAAAAATTACTTTTAATTTCAGAAATGCATGTAGATTATTTTATTTTGTCAGCTACTCAGGTTAACAGTACTAATTAAAAATGTCCCTTCTTTGGCAGGTTCTCATCTGTATTGTGTGGCTATTTTATATTTTTCATCACATTTTTGGTCCATTTTTCATAAAATTCTGGTTTTCTGACAAATTAGTGGCAAATCATTAAAGATTGAAGTTAGAAAATAATGGCAGACATTTGAGTTTCAGACTTCATACCCCTCAGAAAATTCATACTAATGCAAGACCTGTTATTCTATTATCTTTCTAAGTTTATAAGAGCAATATTTAAAAATTGTCCTTATTTTTGGGCCTTTGTCCCACTTCTGTTTATGACTTTGTCCAGATTTCTTGATCTGAGGCTGAGAGGTATAACAAATGTGTCAGGGCTATCACCATCAGCCAGAGACATTTAAAATTGTGACATGCTTGTTGCAGCCCACTCCCCCATGTAGTGACTCTAGATGTGTCCAGGCAAGGCAAAGAGCAGTTATGCAGTGTAAGTGTGCAGAGTATCCCTCCATCCAAGGTAGACACAAGTACTACAGTGGCTTTTCATCTGTCCTTGATTTTGCTGAATGTTCTGGTTTTCTGTCATATTTTATACTGTTGATTTATGCTTCTTATTATTCAGAAAATGCATGTTGTTGCACTGCCTGTTGTTCTGTGTTTTAAGTAGCAATGCTTTAATGACCATCAGGTAAGCTTGTCTGAGATTGTAAGATGCAAGTAAGCTTTAATAAGCATACTGTTAAAGAATTGTCAACATTGAAAGCCTTTTTGTTGTTGCCATGCAGAGAATATTTACATAACTAGATAACATATAAGCCTTAGGCATTGAAATGCATATGACAGTATTTGTAATAAAGGACAGGATTACAGTATTTTAAGAAGCTCATTACATCTGTTGGAGACTTGCAGTCATCTTTGCAGGCTTTACCCGTAGACTAAACAGAATGCCAATCTATCATGTGTGGTCCATAACCTGTGTAGTAATCGTTTAAGAATTTATCTTGAGCTTGTTTCTTGTTTGCTGTTCATTTTTTACTTTGATCATGTTTTCCCCATGAAACAAGTAGATAGTTGTTGTCAGGCAGCAGGTCTTTTTTGGATAAGAAACATTCTTTACAAGTGGAGGTATCACAGAGATTGCTACTTTCAGCATGTTACTTGGTACTTTTATTAAAGCTGAATATATATTATAATTAGAACTGCAGTGCAAGGAGAAGTGGTTTGAGTTGAGTGCTGCTTGTTTTTTTATACTTGATTTTGACTGTCATTCCAGTAATGTATTTAAAAAGTAATTTATTTTTTCATACCTCATAACCTTTTTGTTTCCATCTAGATATTAAGTAAGCTGTCACGTAACCAATGCATTGAATTATTTTTTTTCTTCTACAATTCATTTTGTCTTGATTGGACTCTCATAATGATGGTTTGGCACCCAGGGCAGTGTATCTAAAGTCCCAGTTTTTATGTTTTTTAGCATAGCTCCACCCCTTCCTAGTTGGCCACACCCTTCCCATTGGCCCCACCTATTCAGCTGTCTCCTGCAGCCCCCCTTTGATTTGAACTCACCAGCTGCCACTGGTCCTAAGTCACCCTATTGTTTTTCCTATATAAAAATCTTGGCAATCTTGACACAGGGAAACGTATATTACCCCCTTAGATGCACAATTGTATTTCCTTTTTAAATGTATACACCCATAATTTCCAAGTTTGAATGAGTCTACTTCAAGTATATAATTGCACTGATTGCAATACTCACATCTGGACATTTTTACTCCTAATATAGGGAAATACACCTTCTCCACTATGTTTTTAATACAAACATCTCTTTTGCACACAACTTTAGGTACAGGTTCCACAGTGTTTTCCCACTCTTTGTTCACATGAAAAACACACCGATTCTTTTCAATGACTTGTTTGATGTTATAAAAGTCATTGTTAGAACTAAGGCTATATTAAATCCTCTGCCCTTTTCACTTTGAAATTTGTTCACAGTGTTCACAATCCCCTCCTTTTTACCTAATAAGGGAACAAAATGTCCATTTTTTTTCTTTTTGTCTCCACTTCCTGAAAGATCCTCTCTAGGAAATTGTCGGGCTATCCTCTCATCCAAAACATAACCTTTAGAATGGCACTTTGATTACCAAACTCACTGCCCTCTGAGACTATCCTTGCTAACCTTACCACCTGTCCTTTTACTAAAGATTTCTTTTGGTAGTACAGATGTACAGATGGCAGCTATAAAAGTGGAATAGTGAGTTAGAATATGTCGGCTTTCTATATATATTGGATTAAAAAATAGCCCTTTCTCCATTTTTCTGAATGGTTATGTCCAAGTAATTAATAGTCTCACTACTTGTAACCATCGTAAACTTTAAAAAAAATAGTAGTTTGGTGGAGAAATTTGAAAAATTCCTCCAATCTCTCTCTTGTATCTGTCCAAAAAATGACAATATCATCCAAGAACCTCCCATAAAAAGACCAAGGATCTTTGAAAGCAGATTTAAACACAAAGTTCAACTCCCAGTATGCCAAGACTATGTTGGCAAAATTAGGGGCACACACTGAGCCTATTGCAACACCTGTCCTTTGCTTGAAAAATTGGCCTTCAAACACTATAAAATTGTTGTTAAGGACCAGTTCCATCAAGGATCTCAAAGTCAAGGCCCTACCATGGTGCATAACAGCATATTGCCATAGATATGAATAAAACCAGACAACCCTTATTTTGTGTGGAATCACTGAGTAAAGGTCAACAATATCTATGGTCATAAACAATAAATCTTCACTGTATAGATTTGGGGAAATCCTAGACAAAAAATCCTTTGAGTCTTTTAGACATGGGGTATACTTCTGTAGTAAACTCTTTGTATAAAATTCAATAAATTTGGCCATAAAAAAGGTTTTGGAGGCTTTGGCATCCACAATTAATCTAAAGGGGGGATTATTTATGTCCTTATGTACTTTAGGAATGCCAAATATTACTGATATTCTTGGATTTGTTACCTGTAAGTAACCATATTCAAAGGGGGGATATTTGGTTATTCAAACTAAGATCTTCCAACAGAAGATCTATTTTGTGGAATTAAATATTCATTTCATTGATACTAGATTCTTCATATGTGTCACTGAACAGCACCATAAACATCTTATTGATATAAAGCAAAAACACAAGACTGCCACCAAAGCTTTAGAACTCACGTGTTCTGCACAAAACAGATCCAGAATAAAAAGCAAAACACCAGGACTTGGAGATGGCTGTAGAATCCAGTATAAAAATCTTTATTCGAAACAAGTGCTTTCGTGGGTAACACCACTTCTTCAGATGTCTCATACATTTTAAAAACAGCTCGTAGTTTAAATATCCCCTTGAGACACATGATTAAAACCAACCAATACATTGTTCTGGTGTGAACAAACACTTTCAATTTAAAGTAACATTCTACAAGGTACATGCCATTGACTAAACTAGAAATCTGAATGTATGTGTATACACGTCTAAAAGCCTATTTATAAAGTATCTAAATTGCAATAAAAACATTTCCATAACATTTTAGTTTGCAATCACAAGCACAGAATATATCTGCACATATTTACATTTTCCACTTATATTCTCCAAAACACATACAAGCCTGTAACAATAAGTCAGTAATGTATCATACAAACAATTCCACAGCACATCTTACCTAAAAAGCTGCCTAGACTTTAACTTAGGATGCAGGGGTATATATTCATTTAATCCATGACCTCTGTCAGCCCTTAATCGTACTATCCACTTAGCTTCAAGTTCTTCAGTGATGTTCGATAGGGTCCCCCTCTTATACTCTCATATGTTCTTTCTATAACTAGAAATCTAAAAGCATGTTCCATATCATTATTGATAGTATGTCTAGCCAAGGTATTCACTTTGTTCTTTTTGTGGATGGCATAAATGTTTTCACGTATTCTTTCCTTCAGATACCTGTCTGTCTTCCCTATATAGAAATTACGGCACACTATGCAATGGGCCAAGTAAATTAAATGCTTTGTTTCACAGGTGGCCTTGATGTCAAACTCATATGTTTTTAACTGATCTGGATGTTCAAACTTGAAAATACTGTCTATGTATTTACAAAAATTACATCTGCCTCATTATTTTGTACCTTTTTCTATGGCTGGCCTTATAAGGCAATGCTTCTTATCACTAACCTAAGGTTGACATAACTGTCTCTTCAGAGATTTATACTTCTTCAGTGAATACTTGGGTTTCACATCTATTAGACTACTAATGCTCTTATCTAGTCTCAATATATTCCAATGTTTCTCTATCACATTCTTATACATCCATGCATCTTTAGAGTGGCAAAATGATATTCTAGTGTGTTTATTTTCTCTAATATTATCTTTCTGCCCATCACCCTGTACTTCTCTAAAGTTTTCACTCCTAGAGAAATATGGTTTAGCCTTTAAACATCGCTGTTTACTCACTTCCTTAATGCTGCTCTGTATATCATTAATATGATACCCCCTTTTTAATAAATCACTGCTAGTTTGCTCAACTTAATGAACAAAATCTTCATCTGTCACATTCAGTCTGGAAGCTCTATAAAACTGGTTCTGAATGACATTTTGAAAAATATATGGGGGTGCATACTATCTTTAGCTAATAAATGGTTTCCATGGCATTCTTTATATGGGGGTGCATGCCATCTTTAGCTAATAAATGTTTTCCATGACATTCTTTCTTGTGCAGACGAGTAACCACAGTGCCATCATTTTTCTTTTCAACAGAAATGTCTATTAAATTTACTGTCATCATGGAATATGTATGTGTAAACTTCAGAAATGTAGAGGTTTGATTAATATATTGTACAAACTCCTTCAGTTTTTCAGTGTTTCCTCTCCACAAAATGAAGAGGTCATCCACAAACCTCCTCAAAAAATAAACTCTGTCTGCATAGGGATCCTTCGATATAAACCTGGTTTTCCAAACTGCCATTACTGCATTGGCGTAGCTATTGGCACACAAGGTGCCCATAGCTATGCCATTAGACTGCCAATAATGATCTTCCCCAAAAATAAAGACATTGTTCTCTAACACAATACTTAAAAGTTGACTAACTTGCTCTATGGTATGTGAACCATGAAAATCTCCCTTAAAAAAGTACAGATGTTCTCTATTCCTACATCATTCGATATCACTGTAAATAAAGACATCACATCAAGGGTTACCATATATGTCTTCTGCATCACTTCAAAGTCTTGTGTATACTTAAACAAATCAGTCAGAAAATGTTCTGTATCTCTTAAAATGTGCTGTATGTTGTTAATCTTGGGTCTCAAAAAATTCTCTAAGCATTTTGAGACTGTTTCTATGCACCAATTCCTTCCAGATACTATTGGGCGCATAGGGGGACAACTTACACTTTTGTGAATTTTAGGTAACCCTTGTATAACCGGGGTGGTGGGATGCTCAACAACAAAATTGTCTAACATATCCTTAATAATCAACCCATTCCGCCATATCTCCTTTAATTTAGTGACTACCTTACTGGACATCTGTTTAACTTGATGAACTTTAATTTTCACATAAAATTTGCTGTCATTCAACATTTCATGCATCATTCTATTGTATGTAACTGAATTCAACACTACAATAGGGCCGCCTTTATTGGCAGGTCTTATAACAATGTCTTCATTCTTTTGCAAATTTTTCAAGGCAAGATGTTCTTGCTTGCTTAAATTAAACCCATGTTTATTCCTATTATGACTTTTAGCAGCTATCTTGTGAAAATCACACCAGAACAATGTATTGGTTGGTTTTAATCATGTGTCTCAAGAGGATATTTAAACTAAGAGCTGTTTTTAAAATGTATTAGACATCTGAAGAAGTGGGGTTACCCACAAAAGCACTTGTGTTGAATAAAGATTTTTATACTGGATTCTACAGCCGTCTCCAAGTCCTGGTGTTTTGCATCTTATTGATATAGTCATTTTTGTTCATGGCAACAACTCCTCCTCCCTTATCAGGTTTCATAACCCTGATATCATAATTCTTACATATTTCTTTTAATAAACCAGTTTCATCATCCATTAAAGAAAATTTACTGTATGCCCTCTGCTACAATTGAGTAGCTGTCCTATCTCATTTTCACAAATTCTTTCAAAAATAGATACAACTGGGGTTAATGGAGGATTGAATATACTTGGCTTTGTACATGTATTTTGTAAAGCCTCAATTGTGTTGTCCTGTTCCCAAAATAAAATGCAAGGTTTAGTTTTCTCACAAATAATTTTAAATGCAATAAAACATCATCAATTTTGTCTTCTCGTGTGGTGACACATGTAAAACCTTTTTCAAACATATCAACATGTTTTTCAGACATCAAAACATCACTGTAATTATAAATTCTAAAATCACTGTTAGTGTTAAAAATAGTATTACAGTTATCGGCAGCATTGGCATCACATTTTCACCATCTACTAACACTAGTTGTAGGTCACACTGTTACAACCTATCCCTCTCCCCCCCTCTCCCCCTCCCAATCCCTCTCCAAACTTGGCCTTGCCCTCCTTGTTGACTGTTTCTGTACACCACCCTCTGGTTGCTCAGCCATTCAGACCTCCTCAGAGGGGGGTATACTAAAGGGTCTGCCATTTCTGAGTAGGAAGTAACATAAGTGTCACTTAGATCCACTTCACACATATTGTTGCTAACCGTATTCCAAGATTGCCTACTCAGTGGGGGTGGGGGGTTTGGTTTCCCTTCTTCATAGTCATGCTTTACCAGAAAGGCTCATCCAGACTCTGCTACAATTTGCTGTGAAGGAAAGGTTAGTTTGCTTTTATTTTTTGTATTACTTTATTGCCTTTCTATATTTTGAATACTGTGGTTTGTTTTCTTTACCTTGTGTTTTACTTGCATTCTGCTTTAACAGCATATTAAAAATTCAAAAGAGACCACAGCTCTCTCTTTTCTGAGTCAGGCAGAAATTAGAACTGAGTCAGGCAGAAATTAGAACTGATCAATTAAGGACTTATTCATAAGATAGAAGAGGTCACTTAAGGTTAATCATTTGTTAACTGATGGAGTGGAGCTAGGAACTAAACCTTCTATTTAAGGGGTAAAATAAAACATTTCAGAGCTTTACCAGAAAGGCTCAACCAGGCTCTGCTACACTTTGCTGTGAAGGAAAGGTTAGTTTGCTTTTATTTTTTGTATTTTGTATTACTTTATTGCCTTTCTATAGTTTGAATACTGTGGTTTGTTTTATTTACCTTGTGTTTTACTTGCATTCTGCTTTAACAGCATATTAAAACTTCAAAAGAGACCACAGCTCTCTCTTTTCAAAGTCAGGCAGAAATTAGAACTGAGTCAGGCAGAAATTAGAACTGATCAATTAAGGACTCATTCATAAGATAGAAGAGGTCACTTAAGGTTAATCATTTGTTAACTGAGGGTGTGGAGCTAGGAACTAAACCTTCTATTTAGGGGGTAAAATAAAACATTTCAGAGCTTTACCAGAAAGGCTCATCGAGACTCTGTTACACTTTGCTGTGAAAGAAAGGTTAGTTTGCTTTTATTTTTTGTATTTTGTATTACGTTATTGCCCTTCTATATTTTGAATACTGTGGTTTGTTTTCTTTACCTTGTGTTTTACTTGCACTCTGCTTTAACAGCATATTAAAACTTCAAAAGAGACCACAGCTCTCTCTCTCTTCTGAGTCAGGCAGAAATTAGAACTGAATCAGGCAGAAATTAGAACTGATCAATTAAGGACTCATTCATAAGATAGAAGAGGTCACTTAAGGTTAATCATTTGTTAACTTTGTGGGTGGAGCTAGGAACTAAACCTTCTACCTAAGGGGCAACATAAAACATTTCAGAGCTTTACCAGAAAGGCTCATCCAGACTCTGCTAGACTTTGCTGTGAAGGAAAGGTTAGTTTGCTTTTATTTTTTGTATTTTGTATTACTTTATTGCCTTTCTATATTTTGAATACTGTGGTTTGTTTTCTTTACCTTGTGTTTTACTTGCATTCTGCATTAACAGCATATTAAAACTTCAAAAGAGACCACAGCTCTCTCTCTTCTGAGTCAGGCAGAAATTAGAACTGATCAATTAAGGACTCATTCATAAGATAGAAGAGGTCATTTAAGGTTAATCATTTGTTAACTGAGGGGGTGGAGCTAGGAACTAAACCTTCTATTTAAGGGGTAAAATAAAACATTTCAGAGCTTTAGCAGAAAGGCTCATTCAGACTCTGCTACACTTTGCTGTGAAGCAAAGGTTAGTTTGCTTTTATTTTTTGTATTTTGTATTACTTCATTGCCTTTCTATATCTTGAATACTGTGGTTTGTTTTCTTTACCTTGTGTTTTACTTGCACTCTGCTTTAACAGCATATTAAAACTTCAAAAGAGACCACAGCTCTCTCTCTCTTCTGAGTCAGGCAGAAATTAGAACTGAGTCAGGCAGAAATTAGAACTGATCAATTAAGGACTCATTCATAACATAGAAGAGGTCACTTAAGGTTAATCATTTGTTAACTGAGGGGGTGAAGCTAGGAACTAAACCTTCTACTTAAGGGGCAAAATAAAACATTTCAGAGCTTTACCAGAAAGGCTCATCCAGACTCTGCTACACTTTGCTGTGATGGAAAGGTTAGTTTGCTTTTATTTTTTGTATTTTGTATTACTTTATTGCCTTTCTATAGTTTGAATACTGTGGTTTGTTTTCTTTACCTTGTGTTTTACTTGCATTCTGCTTTAACAGCATATTAAACTTAAAAAGAGACCACAGCTCTCTCTTTTCTGAGTCAGGCAGAAATTAGAACTGAGTCAGGCAGAAATTAGAACTGATCAATTAAGGGCTCATTCATAAGATAGAAGAGGTCACTTAAGTTTAATCATTTGTTAACTGAGGGGGTGGAGCTAGGAACTAAACCTTCTACTTAAGGGGTAAAATAAAACATTTCATAGCTTTAGCAGAAAGGCTCATTCAGACACTGCTACACTTTGCTGTGAAGCAAAGGTTAGTTTGCTTTTATTTTTTGTATTTTGTATTACTTCATTGCCTTTCTATATTTTGAATACTGTGGTTTGTTTTCTTTACCTTGTGTTTTACTTGCATTCTGCATTAACGGCATATTAAAACTTCGAATGAGACCACAGCTCTCTCTTCTCAGTCATGCAGAAATTAGAACTGAGTCAGGCATTAATTAGAACTGATCAATTAAGGACTCATTCATAACATAGAAAAGGTCACTTAAGGTTAATCATTTGTTAACTGAGGGGGTGGAACTAGGAACTAAACCTTCCACTTAAGGGGCAAAATAAAACATTTCAGAGCTTTACCAGAAAGGTTCATCCAGACTCTGCTACACTTTGCTGTGAATGAAAGGTTAGTTTGCTTTTATTTTTTGTATTTTGTATTACTTTATTGCCTTTCTATATTTTGAATACTGTGGTTTGTTTTCTTTACCTTGTGTTTTACTTGCATTCTGCTTTAACAGCATATTAAAACTTCAAAAGAGACCACAGCTCCCTCTCTCTCTTCTGACTCAGGCAGAAATTAGAACTGAGTCAGCCAGAAATTAGAACTGATCAATTAAGGACTCATTCATAAGATAGAAAAGGTCACTTAAAATTAATCATTTGTTAACTGAGGGGCTGGAGCTATGAACTAAACCTTCTACTTAAGGGGTAAAATAAAACATTTCAGAGCTTTACCAGAAAGGCTCATCCAGACTCTCCTACACTTTGCTGTGAAGGAAAGGTTAGTTTGCTTTTATTTTTTGTATTTTGTATTACTTTATTGCCTTTCTATATTTTGAATACTGTGGTTTGTTTTCTTTACCTTGTGTTTTACTTGCATTCTGCTTTAACAGCATATTAAAACTTCAAAAGAGACCACAGCTCTCTCTATTCTGAGTCAGGCAAAAATTAGAACTGAGTCAGGCAGAAATTAGAACTGATCAATTAAGGACTCATTCATAAGATAGAAGAGGTCACTTAAGGTTAATCATTTATTAACTGAGGGGGTGGAGCTAGGAACTAAACCTTCTACTTAAGGGGCAAAATAAAACATTTCAGAGCTTTACCAGAAAGGCTCATCCAGACTCTGCTACACTTTGCTGTGAAGGAAATGTTAGTTTGCTTTTATTTTTTGTATTTTGTATTACTTTATTGCCTTTCTATAGTTTGAATACTGTGGTTTGTTTTCTTTACCATGTCTTTTACTTGCATTCTGCTTTAACAGCATATTAAACTTAAAAAGAGACCACAGCTCTCTCTTCTGAGTCAGGCAGAAATTAGAACTGAGTCAGGCAGAAATTTGAACTGTTCAATTAAGGACTCATTCATAAGATAGAAGATGTCTCTTAAGGTTAATTATTTGTTAACTGAGGGGGTGGACTAGGAACTAAACCTTCTACTTAAGGGGTAAAATAAAACATTTCAGAGCTTTACCAGAAAGGCTCATCCAGACTCTGCTACACTTTCCTGTGAAGGAAAGGTTAGTTTGCTTTTATTTTTTTGTATTTTGTATTACTTTATTGCCTTTCTATATTTTGAATACTGTGGTTTGTTTTCTTTACCTTGTGTTTTACTTGCATTCTGCTTTAACAGCATATTAAAACTTCAAAAGAGACCACAGCTCTCTCTCATCTGAGTCAGGCAGATATTAGAACTGAGTCAGCCAGAAATTAGAACTGATCAATTAAGGACTCATTCATAAGATAGAAGAGGTCACTTAAGGTTAATCATTTGTTAACTGAGGGGGTGAACTAAACCTTCTACTTAAGGGGCAAAATAAAACATTTCAGAGCTTTACCAGAAAGGCTCATCCAGACTCTGCTACACTTTGCTGTGATGGAAAGGTTAGTTTGCTTTTATTTTTTGTATTTTGTATTACTTTATTGCCTTTCTATAGTTTGAATATTGTGGTTTGTTTTCTTTACCTTGTGTTTTACTTGCATTCTGCTTTAACAGCATATTAAACTTAAAAAGAGACCACAGCTCTCTCTTTTGTGAGTCAGGCAGAAAGTAGAACTGAGTCAGGCAGAAATTAGAACTGATCAATTAAGGGCTCATTCATAAGATAGAAGAGGTCACTTAAGTTTAATCATTTGTTAACTGAGGGGGTGGAGCTAGGAACTAAACCTTCTACTTAAGGGGTAAAATAAAACATTTCAGAGCTTTAGCAGAAAGGCTCATTCAGACTCTGCTACACTTTGCTGTGAAGCAAAGGTTAGTTTGCTTTTATTTTTTGTATTTTGTATTACTTCATTGCCTTTCTATATTTTGAATACTGTGGTTTGTTTTCTTTACCTTGTGTTTTACTTGCATTCTGCTTTAACAGCATATTAAAACTTCAAAAGAGACCACAGCTCTCTCTCTTCTGAGTCAGGCAAAAATTAGAACTGAGTCAGGCAGAAATTAGAACTGATCAATTAAGGACTCATTCATAACATAGAAGAGGTCACTTAAGGTTAATCATTTGTTAACTGAGGGGGTGAAGCTAGGAACTAAACCTTCTATTTAAGGGGCAAAATAAAACATTTCAGAGCTTTACCAGAAAGGCTCATCCAGACTCTGCTACACTTTGCTGTGATGGAAAGGTTAGTTTGCTTTTATTTTTTGTATTTTGTATTACTTTATTGCCTTTCTATAGTTTGAATACTGTGGTTTGTTTTCTTTACCTTGTGTTTTACTTGCATTCTGCTTTAACAGCATATTAAACTTAAAAAGAGACCACAGCTCTCTCTTTTCTGAGTTGTCTTGTTAAATACCACTGTCTCTCTAGTTGCCTGCCTCTTATGTTAATCTGACCATATATCTCATTTCCTCTCTACTTCACTGGCTTGTGTGAATAATCACAAAATCATCATTTTGAAATCCCTCCCCTTCAACTATTTAAATTTATTGGCCATCCTACTGTATTCCATAATACCAGAATACAAAAGTGACCACCCCCTTTCAACCCATCTTGCTGTTTTAAAAATAGTAACTTTCTACTAAAACTTAACTTTTTAAACAGTTAAGACTTAAGTTACCTACTTTCACATCTAACTTCTCTAGTGCACACTGTAGTGTGCATTTTTTTTTTCATCTTACCTTCAAGCATCCCTGTGACTAGCACTTTCTCTAATACCTGCTGGAAAGCACTAGGAAGCCTTAAACTGATACAAGCATTCAACTCTCCTTGTTAATAAGGAGAAATTAATAAGTAGGCACTAAACAGCCTATAATTGCAAAGTACCTTGCTAAGGTAAGGGAAAACAGCTCCTGTACTTTACAAAAAAAAAAAAAAAGCACCAAACCAGGCATGTCCAAGGGTCACCTTCTGGTGATTGCTCCTGTCCACCTGGTGAATCTGTGCATACTGGGGCAATGCAGCAATTGCCTCATGTACACAGACAACCCTCTCCTCCTACCACCCAACACTACAACCTGTGAGAGATGCACTTACATAGCTAAAATGGAAGCAAAGCTCTCTCCACCTAAGATTGTTCTAGACAATCAAGAGGATAAGGTTAACACCCACACTACACCTCAAGCAACACATAGCCCTTCTAAACCCACACCACCAACACCCACATATAGCAACACTAAATCCACATATGCAGAGGCCCTTAACTGTAATCTGCCCAAGCAACAAGGACCTCTGAAGCTGAAACGCAAACAAACACCAATCACAACCAAAGTGTCACATAGTTCACAACACCAGTGTGCCACCCAGCAAAAGCCCCTAAGGCAAGACAATGTACCTAACACTTTAGTCATAGGTGACTCTATAGTCCGGCACACTGATGTCCCTCTCACCAGGTTAAACAAGGAGAAAATTACAGTCAGTTGCCTGTCGGGTGCCAGGATCTGCCACATAATGCATGCACTCAAGTCACTCCACAACAAATACAAATATGACTGTCATTGTCCATGTTGGAGTGAATGACTTGAGACATACCTCCCTGGACTACATGAAATGGGACATGGAAGAGCTCTCGGATCATGTGGCCCAGGCAGGTATGACCCTAGCCCTGAGTAGCATCCTGCCTTTGCCCAGAATGATACCACAATATAAGGACAAAATGATTGACTTCAACAATTGGCTAAGCTTCTGGTGTCATTCAATGGGGATCCAATATCTATCTGCCTGGGATGACATGATTGACAGACCATGATGCTTTGCCAGAGATGGTCTGCACCTGTCGCCCCTGGGATTCAGGTTACTGGCTAAGGCTCTTGCAATGCCTATAGTGCCTTTTTTAGGCAAAGTTCAAAGGACAAAACCACCACCATAACAGGTACAAGCATGCAAAATCTGAAGGTAATGCTACTCAATGCTAGAAGTCTAAACCTCAAAATGCACTCTCTCGAGGCACTCCTAAAAATGGAGAGCATCGATATCTGTGCAGTAACTGAGACCTGGTTCAAGGCTCCAGAGAGCACCCCTGCAATACCAGGCTACAAGTTACAACTCTTACCACACTTTTCGGCCACCAAACCAGGACCGAAACAATAAAAGTGGAGGAGTGTCAGTATTCAACAAGGATATTCACACCACCAGGCTAGTTGCCTAACACAATGCGTCTGAAATTCACCAGGTGCAACTAACACTAGGTAAGACTGCAATCCAAATTGTAGCTTTTTACAGATCCCCCACCATACCCCAAGATTCTCACTACACCTTTCTAAACATACTGGAAAATATTAAGATAGAACCAAATACCCTAATACTGGGTGATTTTAACTACCCTGCCATTAACTGGGAAAACTTCTCATGTACCAACACCTTTGCCCAACGGTTCTTGGAATTCATAAATTCCAACGCCCTGGATCAACTAATCCATAGTCTCACCAGGGGCTCCAATATCCTAGACCCGGTCATTACCAACATGGGAAATCGATGCTCCGCACGTATGGTCACCCCCTCGTTAGTCAGGTCTGACCATAAGCTATGGAAACCTCCATAAAAAACTTCTCCAAAGCCAACTTCATGCTACTCAAGTCAGAAGTGACAAACTTCATGACACCCATGCAGACGAGAACTGAAAGTTCAACTGCTGAATCCTACACTAAGGCACTGTACGTGCACATCCACTCATGCATGAATCATGCTATTCCAAATAGAACCAAGATGCTCTCATCCAGAAAAAGGAAGCCAATCTGGTGGTCCGCTGCCATAAACAAACTTTACAACAAAAGGAAGAAACTGTTGCAGAAAAGAGGAAAATCCCAGGATGCAAAAAACTCCCTTACCAGCCTCAGTAAGAAACTGAGATCCCTCATAAAATCCTCCAAAGCTAGTTACAAAAATAAAATTGCCAAAGATTCCAAAGACAACCACAAGGCATTCTATAACTATGTCAAGAATCTAAATGGCAATGCTGAAATCTGCTCTGAGCTAAAACAGAATGGCATTAAATATACTGATCCCAAGGATATTGCCAATATCCTGGCAGATCGATTCAGTGCCAACTTCACCCCCCTCTCACCCCCTAAATGGCCCATCTCAATACCGGAAGATTGCCATATTCCGGTAATAACGGCCACACAGGTAAAAAACGCACTCTCCAAAGCTAAGAATACAGCATCCATGGGATCAGATGACATCCCGGGCTGTGTACTACATGAACTACAATATGAACTGGCACTTCACCTAAGTGTTATGTTTAATCATAGCCTCACCTCAGGTTTTGTGCCCACTGAGTGGCACAAAGCTACAGTCATCCCACTCCACAAGGGGGGATCCACCTTGGATCCCGGAAACTACTGTCCCATCAGTCTGACAAGCCTTATCTGCAAGGCCATGGAGCATATTATCATGGAACTTATAAACAAAGACATTGGCAACCTTCAAACACTGGACCCCACCCGGTTTGGGTATGTGAAGGGCCGATCTTGTCTCCTGAACCTGATTGACTTCTTTGAATCAGTCTCCAGAGCCATGGACAAGGGTAAGGTAGTCCACACAGCCTATCTAGACCTTGCCAAGGCCTTTGACACCATCCTCCACTCTGGAATCATAGATAAACTTACTAAGCTGGGCATTAATCCCTACGTCACCCTATGGGTTGCTAACTGGCTTACTGATAGAACCCACAATGTAAAAGTAGCCGACTCAAAATCCAGCTCCAGACAAGTGACAAGTGGAGTACCTCAGGGTTCAGTCCTGGGACCACTCTTGTTTGGCATCTACTTCTCTGAAGTACAGGCCAATACTAAGGGACTCTGTCTAACAAAGTTCACAGATGACTGCAAACTGGGAGCCATTACTGAATCCCCAAATTATGTGGATACTCTACAAAAGGGCCTTACAGAAACAGATGCTTGGTGCCAGAGCCATGGGCTCAAGCTCAATGCAAAGAAATGTATAGTTATCCCATTTGGGAAAAAACATGTATCCGTGAATTACCATATAGGTGGCAGTACACTAAACACCAAAAGTGTGATAAGAGACTTGGGGACACAGGTGGACAGTGGGCTTTTCATCCAGAGAAAAGGAAGTCATTGTCCCACTGTAGTCATCCCTCATTAGACCCATTATAGAATACAACGCCCATTTGGTATGTACCTCTCAAGACATCTGCAACAACTGGAAAGGCCGCAGAAATACCTCACTAAAAGAATCACAGGCCTAAAGCAGATGCCCTATGTTGACCGCCTTAAAAAACTCCAGCTATACTCTGTCGCATATTGTCTACTCAGAGGCGATCTCTGCTTAACATACAAGGCCATGTCAAACCCAGAGCTGTTGGACATGCTACACTTAAAGAAATCCCAATCCCTCAGAGCCACACACTCCAGGGATATAAACCTTGTCATCACAACAAACAAAACATGCTGGAGGGATAGGTTCCTGACCCAGAGACTCCCCAGACTCTGGAATAGATTGCCCATACATATCAAGCAGAGTGCCTCTTTGGCCCTCTTCAAAAGGAACCTTGACGATTGGATGGGAGAAAGGAAATTCACCCCGGGGATCAGGGATCACGTCAGTCGCCCTGCTAGACAGGGTTCCAGGGAAGTAAATAGTGTGGGAAGAAATAGCCAGGGAATTGTTATGGCTAGGCTTGTATAGGCCCTAGGGCTGATAGCCTAGTACCAACCTATGAACCTATGAACCTATGAACCTTATCCCTCAATATTTCTTTTTTGTCTTCCTATTTTTTAACTCTAACAACATGCTATCTACTTTCACAAACACATTGCAATATACATATTTTTCATTTCAAATAACAAATCAGCTTTAAGAGATTGGTTAATTTTCATAATAGTTTCAGATAACAGTCCCATTTTTGTCTAGTTGTCCTTCACTAGTAAGCTTAAAAGCTTACAACCCTGTCTGTGAAATAACAAAATCAACTCACGATATAACTCGGAGTCTTTGACCAACCCCAAGGTTATTGATGGCAGTGAGAAGATATTCCTCCTTGGCAGGGGGTTATTCCTCATCCTCCAGACCAGAGACTTTTATTTCCACCTGTCCTTCATTACATGCTGTTCAAGGGAATGACAGAACTAATTCTTCCTTTCCAAGTTGGGAAAGATTTTTGTTCAAGGATGTTCTTAGTATTAAAGAAAAAAGATTCTTGGAGATCAGTTCTGGATTTTTCTTCTTTGACCTGTTTGTGATAGTGCCTAGCTTTCATTGATGCCACTTCATGGTCTAGTACCTCTTCTTTCTCATTCAAGAATCCTGGTAATACTTTATTTAAAAGATGCATATTATCACATTCCTTTTATCCAGAATTCAGGCATTTTTTTAAGGTTTGTGTGTCTGGATCATTTTATCAGTTCTGTCTTTGCCCTTTGGACTCTCCACTGCACCAAGAGTTTTCACAATTTGGCTATCTCCAGTTATAGCTTGTCACAGGCTTCAAGGAATCAGTTTTATTTTTTCTATATTTAGACGACTTGCTTACCTTTGCAGAGTCTTTTTCAAAGTGTCAGGAATCTCTTACTTGGGTGAGAGATCTCTTTCACAAGCTGGGAAACAGATCTCTCACCCAAGTGTGAGATCTCTCGCTTGGGTGAGAGAGAAAATTCATAAGTCCTTTTTGACTCCTTCACACGGGATTGTGTTCCTGGGGTGTCACCTGGAATCCTCAGTTCAAAGACCTTTTATTCCACAGAAAAAAATAGATCTATATCTAGATCTATTTCTAAGGTTTTCCACTCAGACTGTGCTCACTGTGAGGGAATACCTCAAGACTGTGGGTCTCATGGCATCTATGTTAACCCTGGCAAGACTCCACATGAGAAAGATACAGTGGTGTCTGAAGTCTCTTTGGTCCCAGCATCAAAATCCCTTGTCTTATCAAATCCAAGTGCTGGGGTTTTTCAGTAAAAAAATTACTTGGTGGAGACAGCAAATATCCCTAAATTCAGATGTCCCCATATCCCTCCCTGTTCCAAAGCAGTCGCTCATCTCAGACAACTTGGACTTTGCTTGGGGAGCAGTTCCAGGAGAGATATTAATGCAACATCTGCTGGGCACCTAGGAGAGATGTAACCACATAAACATAAAACAGATGCTTGCCCTGATCAAGACACTCAATTTTCTGAATCATATAAAAAATAAAACATGAAAAAAGCACCACGCTAGGAAACAAAAACTGTATGTTAGCACTTTCGTTTACTAAAAATATGTAAACTTCTTCAGACAATTCACAAACAAAAAATCAACCCTTAAATACTTTAAAAAACATGACATCATTTCCTGAAACATCATTTCCTGAAACATCATTTCCTGAAACAACCTTACCTCAATTTAAAGTAAAAGAACATAAAATGTAAAGTGTAAACTGCATAAATCTATTCATAGATACTATGTTAAATTATTTTCTCGTGAAATTCAGTATATTTTTTATCATAATAAAGCTTTAAGTTTTAAAGTGCTCCTGATAGAGATTACATCATTTAAACCTGGTAGGACCAAAGCATTTAATTTCAACTGCCATAATACTTCTTTTTCTTCAAGTTTTAGGCTAGTTGGTCCCCCTCTTTCATTCTCAGATACTTTTTCAATAGCCATGAATAAAAATTCATGCTCAGGGAATGATAAAATGTGCCTAGCTAGGGCATTGGTAGTGTTCCCTTTGTTAATTGTATAGTAGTGTTCATAAATTCTGTTTTCCAGTTGTCTATCAGTTTCCCCTATATAAAAAGCCTGGCATTTAGAGCACAAACTAAGATAGACCACCCCCTAGTGTTACAATTAAACTTCCCATTGATGTAAAACTTTTTTTCTTTTACTGTAAATGAGTTACTCACTTTTATATACTTGCACCAATGACAATTTTCACATTTGAACATCCCTTTGTGGGCGGTGCACATTGGAATTATTATTTTCCAAAAGTGCTTTCAAATTACATCCCTTACGAAAAACCACTTGAGGATGTTCATTAATGTGTTTACTAATTGACTGATCTTCTGATAAATAACACCAATTTTTGAAAATAATAGCTTTTAAAGATGGAGCATCCAAAGAAAACGTGGTAATAAAACTAGATGCAAATGAACCCTCTTTCTCAAAGTTCTTTACATTATTAAAGTCATGTAAAAGTGGGCAATCAAAAGAGGTGGTCAAATCATCTGACAAGTCCACTCGAGATTCAATAGTTGTTTCATTCTCTTTTAACTGTAAAATTGGTTTAAATAAACCACTTGCCCTTTTATTCTTCACCTCTTCAATAAGTTCACCCACCAATCTAGGTGGGTACCCACGTTTCATGAACATATCTTTTAATAACATACATTCTTGAAAAAAGTCATCCTCCAAAGTCACCATCCTGGCAGCCCTAACGAGTTGTCCTTTCACCACACCCCTTTTCTGGTGGTAAGGATGGCAACTGGAGAAGTGCAAAAATGCATTAGAATATGTGGATTTCCTAAAAATCTTGGAAGTAAAACTATTTTTCTTAATATTCTTTGTTAGTTCCACATCCAAGAATGAAATCCGTTCTGTTTGGAATTCCCATGTAAATTTCAAAAAAATTGGTGTATTTAGTAATTTGTTCAACAAAGGTAGTGGCAGAGGCGATATCTCCTCTTCACAAAATGAATATATCGTCCAAGTAACAGGTGTACCATGCAGTCCTCTCCTGAAAGATGGTGTCAACGAACAAATAATGCTTTTCCCAAAAAGCCATAACAGCATTAGCAAAAGTTGCTCCACGGGGGGACCCTATGGCTACACCCGTTTTCTGGAGGTAAAATTGTTTGTTGAACAAAAAGTAATTATTATTAAGGACTAGTTCCAATAAGTATATGATTAAATCAATACTTTGTCCTTCTACCTGTTTTTCTAAAAGGAAGTCTCTCACCCATTCACATCCAAGTTCTTGTGGAATAGATGTATAAAGGTCGCAAACATCAATTGTAAAAAAATTAAGGGCCTCGTCAAAAGGGAAATTATTAATCGTTTACAAAAAATCCCATGAGTCTTTGCAAATCTGCACCTCATTTTTCAAGGCCTCCTTAAGTTTACAATCAACAAATTTGGCACACCCATATGTGATAGATTGTCTCCCATCAATGATGGGATGAAAGGGTGGTTTTTGCAAATTTTTGGTAACCCAAAAAGGGTCGGGGTAATTGGATAAATGATTTCCAAATAATTCATAAGGTCCAAATCAATACGGCCTTCAATGAACAAATCTTTGATGAACCCAGTGATCCTACGGTAAGCTCCATTCATCTCATTAAGAGACACTTGCATGTAAGCTTCACTGTCAAGTAATGACTCCATGTTCAATACATAATCTTCCCTGTTCATGAAGACCAACCCACCCCCTTTATCTGGTTTCATAATACGAATGTTTGCAAATTTCAACCCCTGTAATGCATCTTTCTCAGTTTGGGTAAAGTTATTGTAAAAAATGTTACTAGGACAGTATGTACCCATAAGTGACCTAAAATCATTTTCACATATTTTTTTCAAAAAGATCAATAGTGGGGTGCAACACAGGGTTAAAGATGCTGGCGACTCTAAAATCTTTCATGAGACTCGAATTACTACCTAAAAAAACATTTAAATTCAGTTTCCTTGTAAAAGTTTTCAAGTCAATCAATGTTCTTTCCAAATTACTCCTAAAAGTGGAAACAAAAGAAAGCCGTCTAGCTAAAATCTCTATGAGTGCAGAGTCAGGAACAAAAAAGGAATAATTATAAATTTTGAAATCATTAGAACTATTACAAAGAATACATACATTATTTTGTTCAATTTCTTTAGAAACAATAAAATTAAAGTCACTTGGAGAGATTATCTCCTCTTCCTGTTCTGTTTCTTCCTCTTCCACTGACTTTGATACTGGACTTGATTCCATTGCCCCCCAGTGTTCGCATTTCTGCGGGTTTGAAAACCCTGTTTCTGTTCTTGGTTCTTAACACTGTTAGAGTCAGAACCGTTGTTCCTATTTTTACTCGCAAGTCTCTCACTCCTTCTAACTGGTGAACTCATTGCAGTTGCATCAAATGGTACATTATTGTTGTCAAGTCCAATGAATATATCCCCTGAGGAGGTCTGGTCATAGTCGATGTTCGTACCTTTCTTTAAAAAATTCGAGGGATGTGAGGGGTAAGCAACACCCTTTTCGTATGCAATAGAGTCCCTATTTAGTTTCTTGATCTTGTTTTCTTTTATCTTTGATAAAGCACTCTCCATACTCGAAAAAATTCGAAGAAAGTCAAATTTATACCGCGGAAACTCGACATCCAACCTAATGCTGTTGTCTAAGTTTGCCAGTTCTTTTTTAAAAACCTCTATTTGTCGACCATAGTCTTTAATTAAACATTCAATCATTTCAATACCCTGTTTGTCAAAAAGGCAAAGTAATTCTTTATGAAATGGAGAATTGGCAATCAGGCCTGTTGGAAATCTCCATTGTCTAAGTCCCTTTGGGACTTATTTGCTTTTTACACACTCAGCTAGATACTGAACCTCTATCTGTAGCTTCTTAAATTTAAAAAGTTTGAAATCAAACAATTTCAATTTATTAGATAAGGAGTCCTCGTGTTCAACGGAACCCCTACTGTTGTTATTGCTGAGGCTACTACTGGTAAAACAAGCTGGTTCTTTAAGCCAGTCATTTAATGACGGTAGAGAATTAGGCGTAATTTTCTGAATCATCTTTGATCCCCAAGACCTCTTAAGATTGTTTCAGACAGTATCACAGTCATGTGGTACATCTATAAGCAGAGGGGAACCAGGTCATACCCCCTTTGCAGACTAGCCATGTATAGCTTGTGATATAGCTTTACAGCACAATCTCACTCTACAGTCATCCTATATTCCATCAGAACAATATTGTGTGGCAGACAACCTGAGCAGGACAGGGCAGACCCTCACTTATGCAAACTAGATCAGGGGGTCTTCCAAGATTTGATCCGTCTGTGGGGAGTTCCTCTAGTAAACCTATTTGCCTACTCTCTAACTAATCATCCAGCAAGATTTTGTTCCAGGACTCCATGTAAGAAGGCCTAAAAGACAGCTGCCTTTTCTTTTCCTTAGACAGGAATGTCCCTGAATGTGTTTCCAATCTGCCCTTTGCACTGATATCAAGCGTACTTCTGAAGATCCAGAAGGAATCCCCAGGATCATTGTGGGGACTCCCTGTCTGGCCCAGGCAGCAGTGGTTCTCTCTTCTTTAATAGCCATGGGCAATTACCACACACTCCCTCACAGAATGGATCTACTCACACAAAAGATCATGAGTGTTTGAAACACCTTGACCACATTCAACCTCAACTGACTCCCTGGATGATACAGTCTTAATTTTCTTTAGGTCTTGTTTACTGAGATCATGCAGCAGATACTAATAGAGGCAAGAAAGCCTGCTATTAGAAAATCATATATTAGCAAATGGAAATGGTTTTCTAGTTGGTGCCAACAACATAACCAGCATCCATTAAGAGCTAGTTGTTCTCTGGTTTTACAATATTTGTGTGAGTAACTTTCTTACTCCTTCATCAAGGTTCTTTTATTGGCCATTTCAGCATGTCTGCCCATGGAGCCTCTTCTTTTGAGGTTTTCTCATGTCAGAAGGTTTTTGAAAGGGGTCTTAATTAAATGGCCTCCAATAAAACCACTGACCCTTCTTGGGATCTTAATTTTGTGTCACAGAAGCTAACACTTGCTCCATTTGAACCAAGCAATCTGGCTGACTTGAGGTTCTTGTCATTGGAAACAGTTTTACTGATTGGTCTGACCTCTGCAAGAAGAGTATCTCAGATGCAAGCTCTTATGAGTCAACCTTATCTCATTTTCCACAAAGACAGGGCTTTTTTGAGAACTAATCTGCTTTTTATGCCTAAAGTGGTATCTAAATTTACTTTAAGCCAAACTATCCATTCTCTCATTTTCTTTACTGATCTTAAAAATGAGGAAGAAAGGATACGCCATACCTCAGGTGACAACTCAGGTATGATCTTGACAAAACTAAATCTTTCAGATCTTTGGATCTGTTGTAAGAAAAAAGGACAACTTGTATCAATGCAGACTATTTCCAAATGGATGTCTAAGGCCATTACCTTTTGTTATACTCATCACAACAATTTTTTTCCAGGCATAACCAATGTCCACTCTACTGGGAACTTGGCTTTATCTATTGCTTTTTGAAAAGGATTAGATTATAGAGGTCTTCTAGAAGCTGCAACTTGGCCCTCTGTACATACTTTTACAATGCTCCACAAGCTTGATTCCTTCTCTAGGTCGAGATCAGCGTTTGGAAGGACCTTTCTCCAGGAGCTCCTGAACTCTTCTCCTCTCACCTCATAAATGTAGTAAACTAAGGTAATCTACCCACATAGCTAAGGCAGTAGTGATAAATATGATGAACATAGTACAGTTGTGTAAGCAAATTTATCTTAACAGTAGATATTCAAATGATCACTGCTGCAGTAGATGCTCCCTCCCTCCATTTCTCTTATTTTTTGGTGTATTGTTTATGCTCGGTTGTGGTTATTTATTTTTTATTCTTCCTAGCATTGCCTTTTTGGGGCTCAGTCTCCCTCTCTCTGGGCAGGAAAGCTCTGAGGGGCTTGATGCCCAAACTTGTCTTTAGTCAGCTCAGCTCAAGCTGCCTGACAGTTTGGGTGCATGGGAGGTGCCCTGAAGCTTTGGAAAATGGCCAGCTGTTGTATCTTTGGCAGGATATAACCTATATAGTTAAGGCTACTGCAGTAGTGATCATTCAGACTTCTACTGTTTTAGTAAGTTTACTTACTCAACAGTACTTTCTCTTTCTTATAGCCTGTCACTCCCTGATCTGGAATTGTTATCATGATTTCCTCAATTACTTTTACACTTTCTCCTATTGTTCTTTTAGTCACCACTGCTAGCAGTTTATAGTTTATTTTATAAATAAAAACTAATCAAGTTTCAAAATACTATAGAAGGATGTTAAAATATGTTTGTGTGAACCATTTGTCCACTATATATTCTCAAAAAAAAGAATGATTCAGAAATGTGATGCATTTATAGCACTCTCTTGGAGTCAGTGTCACAAAAACAACATTGCAGAATTTTGTGACAGAATGAGTTAGCATAAAACGTACCTAATATGTAAGGACATACATCACACAGTAAGAAACCAGCCAACCAACATGTATCCAGCTTCAGAAAGAATGAAAGGTGTAGGAGTATGTAGGAAAAACAAGTAAACTTGTTACTTTTTGAAAGAGAAAATGCACAAGCAGATAGATAGATAGACAGACAAATAGATATTTTCATATGTAGTTACTAAGAGAGGTCCAGCACATCACTGAGGAACCTATAGTCCTAGAGTACTGTCTTGACAACTAACTTGCTCTGAGTCACACAGTGTGCAAAAAGAGGCTGAGGGACTCAAACCCTTAACTACGAGAACATCTTGCTTACAATTCATTACCTTATTCCTCTGCTAGACGCGGTATATACATGTGTGTGGGTGTGTGTGTGCAAGTGTGTGCATGTGTTTGTGTGTGTTTGCTTACGATCATCTGAATGGGATCCATTTATATATATATATATATATATATATATATATATATATATATATATATATATATATATATATATATATAGATATATATATATATATATATATATATATATATATATACATGCGGATTGTGTGTGTGTGTGTGTGTGTGTGTGTGTGTGTGTGTGTGTGTGTGTGTGTATTATACTGATAAACACCACTTGCAAGCTAGTACCAGGTGGGCAGGTACTCTGTGTGCCCCACCCTTCTGGCATTATGTCCTGTAATTCCAGCGGTCGTGCTAATTTTAAAATCAGAGCTATAAAATTTTATGTTAGAGTGTTAAAGAGCTAATTCCACTTCCTAGCCTTCTGTCAGGTATTACAGTAGCCACCCAAAGCTACAATAAAATATTTAAAGAAACTATTATAAAACAAGATGGATCAGTTAACAACTTTCTTTAAGTGTAGATGATTTCCCCAGTTAGACATAGCAGTAACAGCACTGATATTACCAGGTTGTTCAGGAATGACAGTGAAGAGGAATATTTGATTAAAGATGTAATCTACGTAACTGAGCGCATCACACGAGGATTGAGAGTCGAAAAAAATACCAACAAAGAAAAGGGCAAGGGTGCAGCCAGGGGTAAAAGGTAAGTTAAGTTCCCTTACAGTTTAAATAGTGGAAGAGGGTAAAAGAGCTGTTTGTTTGATACCATGTATCAAATAAGATACAGAGACACAACAGCAGAGAAGTATGAGAGAGTCTGAAGGATTGTATTAGGAGGGAAAGGTAATACTCATGGGGGATCACAGAGGGTAATACTCATGGGGATCACAGAGGGTAATGCTCATGGGGATCACAGAGGGTAATAATCATGGGGATCACAGAGAGTAATACTCATGGGGATCACAGAGGGTAATGCTCATGGGGGATCGCAGAGAGTAATACTCATGGGGATCACAGAGGGTAATGCTCATGGGGGATCGCAGAGAGTAATACTCATGGGGATCACAGAGAGTAATACTCATGGGGATCACAGAGGGTAATGCTCATAGAGGACTGGAGACAGTAATACTCATGGGGGCTCAGAAAGAGTAATATCATGGGGGATCAGCAAGGATAATACTCATGGGGGATCTGAGCCTTCAAGGTGCAGACTGTATAATTTTGACTTTCACATTAGAGAGGAAGCAGGAGTTGATTGAGGTATTGAATCATGAGGGGAGTTCAGCAAACTTGTGCAGACCTAGACCAGGAAGGATAAAATTGTGTATGTGGTCCTTACTAGTGTAGACAGTATCATAGTTATCCAAGTTAAGGCATCATTAGGTAACTGTGATCATGTTGATGTAAAGTTTAGAGTAGCGGAAATGGAAGGAGTAAAGGCGTTTATGTAGCATTTATGAATAGTAGACTATGCTGTCCAGGGGGAGATGGACAAAGATGCTTTAAGAGATTAGAAGCAAATCAATGGAGTACAAAACCTATGAAATGTTTTAGGGAAAGAGTATTCAAGGCTATGGACAATGGTGGGAAGAATAGGCAACGAGACAAAAACAGAATAAGGTCAATGTAGCTATATAGGAATGTGATGCTAGCAATTAGGCCAAAAGGTAGGGCCTGGAGGAAGTAGAAAGAAGTGATGGGGAAGTGGGCAATGTACAGTACAAGGTTGCTAGAAAATGCTATAAATATGGCAGGGGCGGTAAAGGTTAAAACTGAAAGGAAATTAGTAGAAGGGATCAGGGTGGCAAACAATGACTTTTACTAAGACAGAAAAAAGACAGGAGATACAGAACTGCATGAGCTTAGAAAAAGCTGGAAAGGTGATCACAGAAAACTGGAAAAAAACAATGGAACTGAATGAATACTTACTCATAAAGAAAAGCAAGAAAAGGGTACCATGCTTGGAAAGAGGCAGAGAAAAGTGGGGACAAAAGTAAAAAGATACCAGGATGGAGATGCAGAAGATTCAAAAGGAAAACACTGCCCTCAGTGAGGATAAAGCATATTGATCAGATCAGCTGCATGCATTCTGGAGTCCACACAAATCTAAATAATGTGCTGGCAGACCACCTGGTGGGATCTCAAACAGATAAACAGAGAGTGTCAGAGAACTGGAAAATAGCAATTATGGTACCTTTGCATGGAGGGAGAGGAAAAAAATCCATAGCGCTATGAGCATGTTAGCTTAACAACGGAAGTGGGGAATGTCATGGGAAAAAAATCCCAAGAAAAAGTCTGATACCATTTTGTGAAGAAAACAATCTCCAGGTCAGCAGCTAACATGAGTTTCTGATTAGAAGCTATCAGCCATACATGATCTAGCTTCATAATTGGGTCACAGGTGAACCTGAGAAGGGAGCACCAGTAGACATGGCCTGCCTTGACTTCAACAAAATGTTGTACTTAGTCCCACATGGGAGGACCAAGACTGGGAATTTGGACAGTTGTGTGCAGGGATGTCAAGGCACTGAAATTTGGGGTGAGGACAAAGGGAATAACAAGAAAAGTGACTCCTAGCACATGGCAGGTGGCAACAAGACAGTAAAGGGGTCTGGTGGGGTTGATCACACCTGAACTAAACCAACAGGATTAGAGTGAGAAGGTAGTAGCCACAGCAAATGGAATGTTTGTTTATATCCTCAAGGAAATAGTTTCCACAAGCAAGGAGTTAATGCTACAAATCTGCAGGGCTCTGGTCAGACCACATTGTGAATATTGTGTGCAGTTCTGGAGGACACATAAGGAAAAGAACATCAGAATGTTATGTCTTTCGGCTTTTCCCGGTTAGGGGTTGCCACAGCGGAACTCTGGTCCGCTAATGATTGGCAGTAGATTTTTACGTGCTGGCTTGCTGGGCCTAACGCACAACCTTCAACGAAGGAACGCTCATTCATGCATGTTGCCACGCAGAAGATGCTCTAACTGAGAATCGAATGGGCAACGTCTAACTGTGAGGTGACAACGCTACCGCAGCACCACCACCACAGTTCAGAATGCTGAAAAGAATTCACATTAAAGCTGACAGAAAGTTCCCTGGGATAGAGGGGAAAGAATATGATCAATGGCTAGAGAACGTAGAGTTCTTCTCTCTTAAGATCAGGATAGATCAGGGAACATGATTCTGGTGCACAAGATTATATTAGGGGAAAAATGAAAGGGTCATTCTGAACAAGAAGAGCAGAGGAGGAAGGAAGGAAGGAAGGAAGGAAGGAAGGAAGGAAGGAAGGAAGGAAGGAAGGACAGACAGTAGACTGTAGGGGCTAACTACTCCAAAGATCTCTGAAAAAGTTTTTCGCAAAGAGGGTTATGGATCCATGGACTGGATTGTTAGAATGTGTGATGGATGGGGAATTCACAGAAGAATTCAAAACAGCACAGGACAAGTAGAAAAAGTGAAAAGGGAAAGGTACAGATGGAGGGGAGGTAGACTGCAAAGGCATTTAAAAGGACAGACTTCATAGGCTTATTATCTTTATCTTCTGCCATTAGGTGAATACAGTTATTGAGGCTGTGTGGTAATCATAAAATAGCTATAGATGCATGATATAAACTCAAGACTGTAAATGAGCTAACTATGTATATAAATGTTAAGCCTTCAGAACTCTTCATGACTGCATATATAATAAATAGGCTATGTTTTAAGCTTATTTAATGTATACTTAGGGCTTACTCAAACCCAGTTAACTCCTAAAATACAAATATCAGATATTCTTCCTTTTTGCTGCAGTGAATGCTGTGTGTCACTGGCATTTTAGAAGGTCTATGAAAATACAGTTAGTCTATCTTTTTTAACTGAATTATTCTTACATGTGCTCAATTTAAAATGAAAAAAGTTATGCATTTACATTGTCCTCAGTAAAAATGGATGAGAAACAGGGTTTGTATTAAGTGTTGAAAGTGCTAGTCATTAAAAGAATTTCACAACCTACTCATTGTAATAAGATGTGAAAGTTGTTAACTTTGTTTGTTCACCAGGGATTGAAAGTATCACTTCAAAGAGCTTCAAAAAAACTAATAGGGTAAATGAAGACTGATCAGAAACATGACTAGGATTTGCTGAAGACAGTGTCCTTGGGTGCAAACTCTTAGCAGGTTTGTTTATTTATTTGACATTTGTTAACCGGGTTAGTCCGACTGGGCAGAGCCCTTTTTCAGTGGAGACCCGAGGAGAAAAGCTCCACAGATAAATAAATACAAAAACAAAACATCATACAATAATAACATACAATTGTATATACACAGAATACAACTTATAACTGAACATGTTAGAATACAAGAGTAATACTGAGGCTTTAAACAGCCATGGTATGTTTTAAGTATAGTAATGTCTTTCGCCTTTTCCCAGTTAAGGGTCGCCACAGTGGAACTCCGATCTGCTAATGATTGGCAGTGGATTTTTATGGTGCTGAGTTGCCAGCCCAATGCCCACCCTTCAAAGAAGGCACACCCATTCATGCTCGCACCTACCTGCATGTCTTTAATGTCACTCGACCGTGGGAAGCACATGCAGACTCCACACAGAAGGCGGTCCAGCCGAGAATCGAACGAGAGAACCTCTTGCTGTGAGGTGACATCGCTAACCGCTGCACCACCGCGGCTAAGATAAAATATTTGTCACAATTTTCTGTGCAATGCTAATGTATAATATCATTTCAAAGAAACTTAATTTTAAATCTCATTGGAACAGATTTCTTATAACTGACTCATACCAACTGACCAACATTGCCAGCTGTTCTCATTTACATTTCTGAATATGTTTTTTTCTTTTATTGTTAGCTGAACAACAGACTAGCAATGAAAGATTTAAGGAAGCCCAAACAGTTGTATAAATAAATTCTTCATGTGAATTATTGATCAGAAATTCATCTATAGTTTTCTTGACCTTCTTCTGCTATATCTTGAAAATATCTTTATCAATGTGGAAAGACCTCTTAATTATTTTAACACTTCAGTAGAAGAGGTGCATGACCATATCACTCTCTAAGGAATATTGTAATATTGTAAAAGATCCCAATCTGAATAAAGTTGGAAGAGATTAAAAATTCCAGCCTGGTGGAATTCATGAACTTAAAATCTAAATGAGTGCATGCTTTACATTAAAGGTACTTAATATTTGAAGGATATAAATGTTTGAAATGGTCTGAAAAGTCATTCAAATCATTCTTATTCATTTTCCTTTTATGTTTAGAAAGTGGTTTATCTTCATAAACTCGAATCACAGTGGTTTGAGTGCTCATATGAGTGACTCGAAACCACAAGACTGAAAACGTCAACAGTCCTTAATGTTCGAAAAATAGCAAATCGAAAAGCAGTTTCATTGTTTTTCGAACATTAATGTTGGACAAAAAAAAAATGAAGTGTAAAGCAGGGGGGCAAGCCCCCCTGCACTCCCCATTTGGGGTACTGCACCTCCCATACCCCCCTACTTTTTTTTTCTAACTCCAAGATCACACTACAGTGGGGAAAGGAACCATTTCCCGATCCCCACTATAGTGCACTCCACCCCAGAATGTCAAATGCGCAATGAGCGAATCTCACTGTGCATTCGCTCATTGCACATTCAAACCTTTTTCCGTTCGGCATTTGCAAGCTTTGCAAACTGTCTTTCGGAAAATTGCTGTTTGCCCTTGTGCTATATGCACATGTAAAGGTAAACTTTAGGAAGTAATATATTATAATATATACTGGGCGACTGTCCAATCTTGCTAAACTGCAAGTAATTCTGCTTATTGAACTGTTTTAAACTGTTTAAAGTTGTTTTTGCACCTGCACTTTTAAAGTTTGCCCTGTTTGTTGCATTTACCTGTTGAGGCTACACACTCAAGTGCACTAGCCTGTGTTACATATTTATTGCACTTTCCTGCTCTTTATTGCAAAAAAGAAAAACATATATCCTTGTTTCCCATCTTTCCTGACCTAGAGTAGTCCAAATACAGGCTTTGCTGTATTCTGGACTTTTGGAAAGTTCCTGTGTTGCCCATTTCCTTTCTTAGGTTCATAGGATACTTCAGTACTGCTAGCTTTGCCCTTAAAGCGTAGCCAAGCCTAGACAATTATCCCTTGTGAGACTCAAACCCTGCACCTTGTGTTTGTAAGGCAAATACCTTAATCATTAGGCTCTTGGATAAAGGGAGGCTTCCTTGTTCACCAGTGGCAGTGGGGAGCTTGGAGCAGCCTATCTATCCCTGGATGAGTGTTCCCAGCACAAGAATCTGGTAGTCTATTGGCCATTTTGGGCCATTTTCTAGCTTTTTCAAGTCCCCCTGTATAAAACCTGTTTTAGCGTGGCTTTGCGCGATTTTGCGCATAGTGCAGCATCATTGGGTTTAAACCATTCTCGGCCCCACAAAGTCTGCTCTTCACTTTTTCCCTTACAACTGATCTAGTTCTCATAATAAACACCCTATTCCCACTCTAAAGCCTGGCACTTGCTCACTAAAGCAATTATATATAAAAAATTAAAAGCACTACACCCTCACAAACTCCCCTTAAGTACTTTGTTCCCCATTGGCCCTTTTTTTCAATTATAAAGGAATTCCCAATACTGTTCTAGCATGTCCAAAGGTCAGTTGTCAATCTCCTCTCCGGTCCAGCTGGTGAATCTGGGAATCTTGAGGCAATGTTATAACTGCCTCATGTACACAGACAACCCTCTCCTCCTCCCAACAAATTCCAACACATGTGAGAGATGCAACCATATAGCCAAACTGGAGGATAAGCTCTCTCAACGCAGTACTGGCACAACCAGTCAGGAGGAGAAGGAAACCACACTCACTACAATTCCAGTCTCATAAAGACCTACCACGACAGCAAACCAAACACATAAACACACAAAAACATACTCTGAGGCTCTAAATAAAAATCTGCCTAAGCAGCAGAGACCTCCAAAGCAGACAGCCAAGCAACCGCTACCCCACAACAAAACACGTGCAAACATAGCTCACAAAGCCAGTGTGCCGAACAGTCACAGCCCTTAAGGCTAAACAACACACCTGATACACTTGTAATAGGTGACTCTATTGTCAGGCACACTGACATCCCGCTCACCAGGCTGAACAAGGAGAAGGTCACTGTGAGCTGCCTGTCGGGCGCTAGGATCTGCCACATAACACAAGCACTCAGGTCACTCCAAGGTAAGTACAAATATGACTCAGTCATTGTCCATGCTGGTGTGAATGACCTGAGACGTACCTCCCTGGACTACATGAAAAGAGACATAGAGGAGCTCTCTGAGCATGTAGCCCAGGCCGGTATGACCCTGACCTTGAGTAGCATCTTACCCTCACCAAGAATGATGCCACAATATGAAGACAAGATGATCAATTTCAACAATTGGCTTAAGTATTGGTGTCATTCAAAGGGGATCCAATGCCTGTCTGCCTGGGATGACATGCTCAACAAGCCACGATGCTTCGCTAGGGATGGCTTGCACCTGTCACCCTGGGCTTTTGGATATTGGCAAAGGCTCTTGCCACCCCATAGTGCCTTTTTAGGCAAGGCTCAAAAGACAAACCCACCTCCATAGGTATCACAAGGGATAAGAAACTAAGAGTAATGCTACTCAATGCCAGAAGTCTAAACCTCAAGATGCATGCACTCGAAACTCTCCTTAGCATGGAGAACATCGATATCTGTGCAGTAACAGAAACCTGGTTCAAGGCTCCCGAGAGCACCCCAGCACTACCAGGTTATACCTCATACCATGTTTTTCGGCCCCAAAATTTGGACCGAACCACAAAAGGAGGGGGAGTATCAATATTCGTCAAAGATACCCACACCTCCAAGTTGGTGGCAAAGCACGAAGCATCAGAGACTATCCATATGCAACTAACAGTGGGTAAAACTGCCTTCCAGTTTATAGCCTGCTACAGACCACCCTCCCAAACCCAGGAACCCCACTCAGCCTTCCTGAGAACACTGGAAAATATGAAGGTCTCTCCAAACACCATTATATTGGGCGACTTCAACTACCCTAACATAGACTGGGAGCATTACTCTAGCTCCAACACCCTAGCCCAAAGGTTCCTAGAATTTATAAACTCAAATGCTATGGAACAACTTGTTACCACTCCCACAAGAGGGGAAAACATACTGGACCTGATCATCACCAACATGGGGACTCTATGCTCCAGACCAGAAGTGTATCCCTCACTGGTAAGATCAGACCATAAACTAATCTCACTAGATATTCACATCCCGACCCCAGCCCCTGCCCAGAAAACCATTCTCTAAAGCAAATTTCACACTCCTCAAAACTGAGGTGAAATCCTTCAAAGTCCCCGGGCCTGTGGAAAATATGGCCCAGACCACAGAATCCTTTATAAACGCATTCTATGAACACCTTCAGGAATGCATGGATCATGCAATCCCAAATAAAACCAAGACCCAATCCTCCAAGGTTAGGCATCCTGTCTGGTGGACCCCAGCCATAAACAAACTATACAATAGAAGGAGGAAGCTACTACATGATAGAGCAAAATCCCAAAAAGGGAAGGCATCTCTGATCAGTATTAGCAAAAAACTACGGGCACTCATAAAATCGTCTAAGGCCAGCTTCGAGAGAAAAATTGCACAGGACACTAAGGATAATCACAAGGCTTTCTTTAGTTATGTTAGGAACCTGGGTGGGAATTCCCAGATTTGCTCAGAATTAGTCCAAAATGACATAAAATACACCGAACCCACAGACATTGCCAACATCCTAGCTGACAGGTTCAGCACAAACTTCTCCCCCCTTCCCCACCAAAAGGGCAAATATTTATCCCAGCAGAGTGCTGCCTCCCTGACATCTCAGATGCTCAGGTAAAAGCCGCCCTTTCCAAAGAAAAAAACACAGCATCAATGGGACCAGACGGTGTCCCGGGCTGCGTCCTACATGAACTCCAAGAAGAACTAAACCCAAACATAAGACTACTGTTCAATCTCAGCCTTACTACAGGATATGTACCCAAAGAGTGGCGTACAGCAACAGTGGTCCCTCTCCACAAAGGTGGTGCCTCAACAGATCCTGGAAACTATCGCCCCATAAGCCTGACTAGATTGGTCTGCAAAGCTACGGAAAAGATCATCATGGACCTCATAAATAAAGATATTGGGGACCTACAGACACTGGATCCTCCCAGTTCGGCTTTGTTAAGGGCAGATCCTGCCTCTTAAACCTGGTCGATTTCTTTGAAACAGTCACCAAGGCCATTGACGAGGGGAAGGTGGTCCACACAGCCTACCTGGACCTTGCAAAAGCCTTCGATACAATACCCCACTCGGGCATTATAGATAAGCTCACCAGCTTAAATATAAACCCCTATGTCACTAGATGGGTTGCAAACTGGCTCAAGGACAGAACCCACATGGTTAGAATTGCTGGAGCCATGTCAGACTCCAAACCTGTTACAAGTAGCATCCCACAAGGCTCATTCCTGGGACCTCTCTTGTTTGGTATATATTTCTCGGAGGTACAGGCCAACACGGAAGGACAGTGGCTGACCAAGTTTGCAGATGACTGCAAACTGGGTGCCATAATCGACACTCCAGCCGACACAAGCATCCTCCAAAAGGGCCTCATAGAAACAGACAACTGGTGCCAGAGCCATGGCCTCAAGCTAAATGCCAAAAAGTGTATAGTCATCCCCTTTGGCAAAAACAAAGTGCCCACAAATTACCACATAGGTGGCAATCCATTAAGTACGGAAGAAGTAATTAGGGACCTGGGTACCCAAGTTGATAGCAATCTCTCATTTGGCAACCACGTGGCCAAAGTGGTTAGAAAAACATTTTATATAGCCCACCTAATCATGAAGGGATTCACATCTAGATCAGGGGAGATCATCGTGCCTCTTTACTCATCCCTCTTCAGGCTCATAATTGAGTACAATGCCCCTTTTGGGATGTACCTTACCAGACACCTGCAGCAATTGGAAAGACCCCAAAAGTACCTCACCAAGAGAATCAAAGGGCTCAAACAGATGCCATATGCTGCCCGGTTAAAGAAACTCCAACTCTACTCAGTGGCATACCGCCTGCTCAGAGGCGATCTGTGCCTGACGTATAAAGCCATGTCCAACCCGGAATTAATGGACATGCTGCACCTCAGATAATCCAAATCTCATCGAGCTACGCGCTCGAGAGACTTGAACCTCAGCACTGAAATAAATAGGACATGCTGGAGGGACAGATTCATAACCCAGAGGCTCCCTTCACTCTGGAATAAAATCCCAGTCCAGGTTAGGCAGAGTCCCTCATTGACTCTCTTCAAGAGGAATCTTGATGAGTGGATGGGAGATTGTAGGTTTACCCCGGGTATCACTTCTGTGTCACTGTTAGACAGAGGCAGAGTATACTAACCTCGAAAAAGGGCATAGCAAAATTCATTTAAAATGGGTGGCGAAAGCCAAACACATTCTGGCTAGGCTTATAAATGCCCTAGGGCAGATAGCCTAGTATGAACCTATGAACCTATTAAAATCACCATGTAGAACAATATGTCAAGCATTAAGATTTGGCAGGCTATAGGAAAGCTTATTCAAAAATGTATCATATTCTGTAAATAGACTATATACAGAATCAATTGTAACTATACAATTGTTTATTTATATATTAAGAGAAAAAATATTCTAACATTATCATCCTTGTATCAATCCAGGACAATGAATTAGGAAGAATGAAATAAGTGTGACCTCCCCCCAGCTTTATTATCATTGGAGTTCAGCAAAACATGATTAAATACCTTTACAGATGCTAGTACTAAGTAAGGTTTTTGAAAGCAGAAGATGTACTTTCTGTAACCATATTACAGCTGCTGCTATATGCTTCACTTATCTGTTGCTATATGCATCACTAGTTTAAGTTAGCTCTCATAGCCTTATAATTGATGCAGTTTATATTTAACAAAATTATTTGCATCTGTCTATGAGTTTCCAAATATTAAAAGGCAGTGTGAAGTTCCTTTACCCTAAAAAAGAAAATTAAGTCCAGAAAAAGAAAGGTCTTTTGGATGTCACTTGAAGATGGACATCCCCATCCAGATGGAGTGTGTTTGAAGATTTTATAATACCTAGTTCAGCTTGAGTTTTCTCAGCCAATAAAGATATTAAAGTCAGTCTTTAAACTTGATTTGCAGGATAGTTGATGGCACCTTTTTATTGCTTTCCTTTTCTGTACAAGTTTGGATGGACAGTCTTGATAAATATTTATTGGAATTTGATTAAATAAAACGGCAGCTAAAAAATTACATTTCTATTAGCCAGAAAGAAGACTCTTGCAATAACTACTTGGTTCTAACCAGGCTTGGGTGGGCCATTTTGATGGATTATATCCAGTTTAATGGATGCTAATACATAAATCTTGACTGCATGGCTCAGAGCAGGTGGATTTGCTTAAAGTGTATTTTGCAAAAGCCTGGAATTTGTCCACATGCTCAGGAATTCCCCATATATGCAAACTGAATTTGCTTGCTCTCATTTCAGTCTTCAGTAACCTCCTCTGAACTGCCTGAAATGTATCCTTTAAGCTTTTTTATCAATTATTAGTTGGTCATTCTTGGCCAACAAACAAAGTGGCTCAGTTTCTAAAATAAATTGATTATCCGTTAACTTTCCTTTTGTTCAACAGATGAGGTTTTATGGTGCAATGTTCTTCCTTTAAAGACAAAAAAGACAACTGCTCCTCTCTGAGTATTTATTTTAGGCATAAATGAAGCTGCCCATCATGGAGTGCTTTCATTATTTATACCCTCATGGCTATTTTAATGTTTAATTTCAAGTTGTCTGACTCAGAAACAGGTAGTCATGCATTGTAACACTATTATTAGTAATGGATACATTGCCTGATGCAGAATACAAGCTTTCATTTGCAGGTTGTACAAACTATGTTCAGTACCATTAGCGGTGGAATTTGAAATAGCCCAATTAGATCTGATGAGTAGTCGAGTTTTGGAAGCAGAAGGATGTACCACTGTTTTTTTTATTTCATGAAAATATAAGATATGGAAATCTACTGTTGCTGGAATGCATATTTTTACTTATACTCTAATGGAAAAAAATTCCCTCCATAGCAAATGACGCAAACAACAAAGGAATTGCCATTTCCAGGTATGACTCCTCAATTTGTTGCTGAATTTTTACAGTGGCCATCGGTCTACGGTTTTGAGAAATGTTATTAGCTGGTGTCTCCTTCTTATGATGATGTATTCTAAGGCATTGATATAACCTGTTACAAGTCAGTGGCAGAAAAGTTGAAGATTCACTTATGATTTAGCAAAGATTGCCAGAAGAAAAGCTGCCAAAATGAATGACCTTATAGCTGTCAGAAAGAAGCTGAAAAAGATTACCATAGTTGAGAAGGTTTGTTGAAGGTGCAGTGAGACCATCAACACTATTAATGTTTCAGCATCAGCACACACGTGCCATATACCATGGCATACACTTTCTAATAGGCATGTAATCAGGTACCTTACCATTTTTTTTCCCTTTTTGGCTCGTGAAACTCTATGCATTGGATTCAACATAATGATAAGCAGTTTATGGTGAAAAAAGCTTGACATTTGGGTGGAGCCATCTTTTAAAAAGTAGACTTCACTATGTTATACCTTAAAACTCCTGTATTGGAGGCCCATGGGGCATATGCAAATGACCCCTTAAGGACATATCAGTGTTTCATCTATGTGGCTTCTGAATGGATATGAATGCTTTACTAATGAGGTCAGGAAAAATCTGATACATGGCATGTCTACAGCTAGTGGTTTTTGGCTTTATTGTCCTGAATGTACCCATACAGACAAAAAGCCATGGGCATTCAGAAGGCATATAGCCAAAATACTGGGATATCCTTAAGGGGTCATTTGCAGATATCACATGGGTCTTCACTACAAGAGGTTAAAGTATTACCCAGTGAGGCCTCTATCTTGGCTAGGTCTTTCTTGCAGTTTTCACTGAATGGCTTGTCTGATTGACCTTTTTACACTTTGTTTTCGATGGTTAAAGTTTATTCTTAGGAGGAACGGAAGTATCAGTGTTGTAAAAGCATGTTCATAAGTACTTTCCTTTTTATGTTCCTCTCATATATAGCTGGAAAAAGATAATTAAGTAGAATTTAAATTAGTACTGAAAAGCAGCTGATGATTATCGTTCCTTTGCTGATAACAATAAATAGCTTTGTTTCATCTGCATCAGAGGAAAGTGGTGGTGCTGCGGTAGCGGTGTTGCCTCACAGTAAGAAATTGTCCTGTTCGATTCTCAGCTAGAGCGTCTTCTGTGTGGAGACATGCGAATGGG
>NC_056728.1:758142538-758172034 GCF_019279795.1 Protopterus annectens | reverse complement strand
GGTAGAGATCTACCCAATACCAAAGGTGTGATAAGGGAACATGGGACACAGGTGGACAGTAGCCACCTCTTTGATAAAGACAGTGCCACACTAGACCTGCAATCTGTGTGGTATGTGTCATAACAACAGGTGTGTCATCTAGGGAAATATAAGTCAATGTTCCCCTCTACTCATCACAATTCCCTGTGTGGTATGTACCTCACATGACAACTACTGCAGGTGGAATGGCCACAGTCATACCTCACAAAGGGTAATACTGGCCGCAAACAGATGCCCTATGCAGACTGAATCACAAAACCACATCTAGACTGTATTGCATACCGGCCACACAGAGGTGACCTCTGCTGGACATACAGAGGTATGTCACACCCATAGCTGGGTGACAAACACCATGGCAACATATCACAATCCCTCCAGGATACATGCTCTAGGGCCCTAAACCTCGTCAGCTCACACATGCTGGAGGGATAGGTTCCTATCTCAGAGATATGCCATACATTGGAATAGACCACCTAGCAATAGCAAACAAGGCTCCTCATTAGCAGTTGTCATAAATACCCCTGATGATTGTTTGGGAGATTGGTAATACACCCCAGGAACCCCCTCTGTGGTTCTGGTTGGCAGGGGCAAGTGAAATCAAAGTACATGTGTGTCAAAGGCCAGGGTAGCATATGGCTAGGCTGCTGTGGGCCCTACGGCCAATAGCATATTACCTACCTATGACACTATGCACTCACACATGTACTCAATGCAATACCTGCTATGTGAGGTTGAATAAGTGTAACGCTGAATGTGTGCAAGGTCTGTAAAGGTGTGATAGGTTAGTGTGAAGTTGTATCTGACATGGTAGTGTATATCCTAGCTTTGACACCAGCAAAAGATGACTATTGTACTGTTAGGCAGACATAGTAGTATGGCATATGATGTGAAGTAGTTCCTTGTTGACGACTGTGGTGTCTCATTACAGGCTAAAGCAATACATGTATGCTTAGTGAGTAATGCTGCTGGTGAATCCAACTTCCATATGAACTGTAGCACTACCTGAAGCTGTAGGCCTAAACAGCACAGTATGGTGTGTGTTCACATTGCTTGGAAACACTGTCTTGTGTGTTTTCTGTAGTCTGCACAGAGGACAAAACTCAGGCATAAGGGTTTGTAAGTAGTGGCACACAGTACTGTATGGTACACAGGTAATGCTCATCTGTGTTGGCATACAGTGGTGCGTTGTATGTTTGTCTGATGTGTGTGTAATTATGCCTGTACCATGGCTGCAATCATATGTGTGTTACAGGGTATACATGTGTATCCAGCAACATATATACTCTGTTACAGCAGTATGCCACCTATAGTAACAACTGTACACATATGTTAGGCAGGGCTATGGCATCAATGACTAGGGTGGTTGACTGGTACTACTGTAACTGTACTTTACATTCCTTGCAATGGATGACATCTCTGTTCGTGCATTGGCGTGATATATACCCCTGTGTTGAGGTTGTGCATTGTGTCACAAACGGTGTGCCGGGTACTGTTGTATAGTGGTGTGATATATAGAGTGTGCCAGGCAGTGTTAGTCAGTTGTGGCCTGAGAACCAGTAAGTGGTATTGAACATGTGTAACCTCTGACAGACATATGGATGGTATATATGTCAATAAAGTGATATCTTTGGTTAAAGGTTTAACGTGTGCCACAGGACTCGCTCACACATATTTTTCATATCTTTTTCAGCCAGATGGCCCACCAACGCAACCCGTCATACACAGCAGTGGAGGAAGATGAGATTGTGCAAAGCCTGGTGCAGCAGTACACAATGCTGTTTTCCTGAAGCAGCCATCACTAGCAGGAGCGGACTGCATTGTGGCAGGATCTTGTTAGTTGGGTAAATGACATAGGTATGCATAACCGGACATATGAGCAGGTACGCCATCACTGCAGTGATTTAATTAGACATGTCCGGTGGTGTGCATCTGATATCCAAAGACAACAGCTTGCCACAGGTGATGGGGTGGCCATTCAACCCCCTCCTTACCAGAGTGGAGGAGCTGCTCCTAAGCGTGGTGGCTCCTGGACAACAGCAGCAACAACCTCTGACATGTGTTGTCATGGAGGCTGGAGCCACCCAGCATGTTCACATGGAGCGAGCAAGTAACATGCCCTATCTGTAGACTACAGTTAACTGTATTGTTAGATTATGTCTACGTGAGATGTGTACTGTGTGTTTAGCAGTTGTGCTGCCTAGTGTTGCGCAATACTGATATTTGGAATATTATCTCTACACCTGTGACTGTTGACTGTTGTTCTACTGTAGTTTAGCATACCCACTGTAGCAATGTCACAGTTGTGGCCACTGATGAACTCTCTCATATTCTTGTAAGTCCCTCTGGTGTGACAGCAGGGCAGATGATCCATGCTGGTGAGTGTGGTATAACTGTAATGTTGGTAATGAAATGTGCGTGTCATATGTGAGGTGTAGGCCATGTACACGTAACACACCTACGCATAATGCATGCCATGCCGTGTTTGCTGTAAGATGTTGCACAGCTCAGTAATGACAGTAGCTGCCTCAATGACATGCAATACACAGAGCATCAGACACAGTTGTGGCAACACCGTACTGCACATTGGATAGGCATAGTTGCTACAGCTGTACACAACATAACGCATTTATCATACGCAGTACACAAAACATGCTACATATGGCATTACCGCACACCTGCTGTATGGTCACACTTCAGTATCCCACATGTCATCCACACACACATGATGTACCTCAGGGGTAGAGGCCTTTCATGGGGCTGTGCAACACTCTTCAACACATAACACAGTCGTGTTAGGCAATGCTCCCTATTGGGCACCTTACACACCCATGTACAAAGTGGCTGTGTAATTGTGAACGTAGCCACGGCACTGCAGTTCAGGTACAGCATGCTAGGCGGTGGTCTGTCACACATTAGTAGCTGTGAGTGACCACAAAATGCATGATGATGATGGCACATGGTACTACACCCCATCCAGTTACAGTGACCACAGTAGTACACATAGCAGTCATTGCTATGCACCTCAATATTGTGTGTGTGTGCAAACATATGCACCTATACACAATATGCATAGCATGTTGTGTGTGTGCTTACATATGCCAGTATACACAATATGCACAGCAGTCACCATCTGTATAAAGTGTCACATATATGTTCTGGAATGCTATTGAATGTATAGGTCACATGACACACATTGGGTATGTGTGGTGTTTAATGTTGCAGTCATGTAGCATGCTATGTCATGGCTGGCACCGACATATCTGCAGTATGTCCCACACTCACCATAACCACTGTACAAGTGCCATGTTGAGCACTGGGATTCCTTCACGTCTACATGCACCACTCATCCTGTGTGTGTACATAGCATGCATGTGCTACACCTGTGCCCACTATTATCTGCTATGGACACAGACACTGTAATCACACATGGCAATCTATGTGTTACACAGATACATGCAGTCATGGTATGTATACCTGTGAGTGATGGTGCACAGGACATTGCAGAGTTGATAATACATGCACAGCAATGTTGTGTCCATGTACACATTGTGTTCCAGGGTGTATCCAATCACTGAACAATGACACACATGCATCAAAGCCATGTATAATGTCATTAAATAGGGCCGTCTACACTTGCACTGCATGGTCTTGAGTAACACATATTCTGCATGCTGACACGTGTGAGGTGACTATTTGCCTTGTAATACTGTCACCCGCCTTCACCCACTATTGAGTAATTGTTGGATTGCTGGTGTGTGTGTGTGTGTGTGTGTGTGTGTGTGTGTGTGTGTGTGTGTGTGTGTGTAGTGAGGAGTGTATTTGTGTGCATGTGTGCATGTGTTCATGTGTTCATGTGTGCATGTGTGCATGTGTTCATGTGTGCATGTGTGCATGTGTTCATGTGTGCATGTGTTCATGTGTGCATGTGTGCTAACATCATGTACAAATTGTAAAGTGTGTTTCCTGTCTTCCTCTCACAGGTGCTGAGTATGGGGTGGCTGAAAGCAGCAGAGAACTTGAAGTCACTGCCACTAATAGTGGAGATGTTGAGACATGTATTCTGGCACAGGAAGGTTTGACAGGGTCTGTCGTTGGTCCACCAATTGACAGTACACAGCGTTCAACCCCATCTATGTGCACACTCATACTGCCAATACATCCCTCATCACCAATGGCCTTAGCCGAGGGACAGCATACCATTGGCATTGACCAGGAGAGTGTGGGACCCATGGCACTTGCATCCCCTCACAGCAGCCATAGCCGGATTCCTGGAACGGTACCACATAGGCGAATATCCAGGGGTTCTCGGGGGAGCAACTCTGGTCGTATTGCCCCTGGCAGATGTGCCCCCAGAGGTATTACAACCTCCAGTATGTTCCGGGCTGTAATGCAGGCACAGGCACGTATGGAACGGTACACCAGGCAGGGACTAAGGGTGCAGAGGACCCATTACACCGCTATCAATGACAGCATCCGTGACCTTGCCGGTGCCATCCGGAATTACACAGAGGTCATTGATAGACATTGGGGGGGAGACACTAGATGCCATCCACAATGTGTCTTCCATGAGCCAGGACAGTACGGGACAGTTGAGATGTCGATGCGGATGCATGCCAGCAACAGCAACAGCTGGCAGTCATCGTGGTCAGCACACAGATCACAGCTGCTCCCGTAGTGGCAGTACCAGCCCCAGCAATGCTGGGGTTGGCCTGTCTATTGACCGTCCTAGTAGACCACATGCACGTGGCTCTGGCCAGTCCCAGCAGGGACATGGGTCCAGTCATCATACCTCTGCCTCTGATGATAGTACCCAGTCAGGGTTGGTACCCGATACTGCCTCTAGCATCCCTGCCAGGCACAGGTACGGTGTCCGTGCCCAGAGACAGTGATCTGTACAGCCTAGCAGGTACAGTCTGTGGCTGTCCCACAACCTCCCGTATATGGCGGCCACATGGTGGAGCTGTGTGCATGCAGACACACACACATTAACCAAACAACTAGGGCTCACACATACACACACACACATTACATCAACATTGGCCCATGCTGTACTGTTGTCCCTCACACACACACACACACACACACAGACATGTTGATTGGATGGGTCAGTGTTGGGCTCTGGCAAACTAACACACCCTGTGCATATGATGACACCTGTGCCACCTCCTGTCATCTGTAACATTGATGCAGGAATGGGCTAACATGGTCCTGATGCGCAGGGTGACATTATAGCAGTGTAGCAATATTAGCAAGTTGTCAACAGGAAAGTGTAATGATATCCTTGTAGGTATATCTGAGCAGGCATTATGCATCACAGCTCTGACTGTCAAAGTAGCATTGTTTACACCAGTGGTAGGTCTGAGTATGTATTGTCCACCCATGTGCCACTTGGCTGAAATGTACAGTGTTGTCAGCATGTGTTTGTGAGTAGACAGTACGTGTGTGGTGTGTGCATTACAGATTAGCAGGTGTACATCTGTGAACATGGTGGGTGCGCACTGTCTGCATGTACGTGCATAGTGGACACATGGGACATGTGACATACCCTGTTGTACACATTGTTAACATCTCATAGTATCTTTCGATGGCCAGTATGCATTCTACTACAGATATGTACTAACATAGGTACACATGTGTGTATGACATGGGTTGACACTATGCTGTGGGTGATACTGTTGCAGTCTGGTAGTATACACAACCTCAACAGCATGACTATAACCAATCATTAGATGATGTCCTGATAAATGGCACACAGTTGTAGGGAACTCAGTAACAGTTGGATCCTTCCGGTACTATAGTATAACAGTAACCAATGGTATTGACTCCCACCCGTTCCTGGGACCACACCTGTTTGGCATATAGTCCTCTTAGGTACATGCAAACACATTAGGGATATGTCCGTCTACATCTGGAAATGCATGCATTGGCCTACAATGCATTCCTTGGATGGGACGCATATCCTACACAAGGGTATCATACAGAGAGATACCTGTTGTCCAATACATGCTGTATAGCAGTAAGCCGACTATGGCATAGTCATCCACATTTACTATACATACTATCCCGACAGTACCATATGGGTGGTAGCCCTCAACATATATGTTGGGTACCAATGTGTACCTACAGCCACGTGTTATGTCATCTGTCCCTTGGTTTCCACATATCCATAGGTATTGTGGAGCCCCTCGGTGTGTCACATAAGACATTAGGGGCCTGAATGCATATCCACAGGGCTGTTGTACACCTATAATGACTGTCCATTATTGCCAGTCATTGTTGTGTATTAACATGTCTGACATATACCCCAGGCATGTACCCTCACTCACAGTACTCTATAGTAACTGTCATGGGTGTGTGTGGCACAGATGACCTTGGACACATCACTACAGTGGCCAGGCTTGTCACATACATATGTGACCTACGATCTGAGAAGCAGCGGCACAATCTGTCAAAAGAAACAAATGTATTCATGTAGTATGCAGGCTTCACACCTATGTACTGATTGAGGTCACATGTACACATATTTATTTGCCATGCAGATACCTGATGTGTGCAATGCACATACTGTTTTAATCATGATACGTCATACCATAGTAAAAGCAAAACCCACGCTGCATTGACCAACTGTGTCACACACACACTCAGCAATTACAGGATTCAAACCCCTACCTACTTATGTTTGGATACTAGATAGATACACATTAACATGGCACGCTATATGCTTTCCTGGGTGGTTTCTCTTCTCCTGCTGTATTTGTAGGATGCTGACATCATCAGACTTTCCAAAGAGGAATGTACCTCTTTTAATGTGTTTTCCCAGTCTCCAAAAAGGGCACTCTTCTCAAAGGAAATCATATACCCCCCCACACAACCTGTCAGTGTTTGTAGGATTTAAACCCCTACCTAACTATGTTATGATGCTAGAAAAATACGCATCAACACGGCGCGCTATATGCTTTACTGGGTGGTTTCTCTTCTCCTGCTATATTTGTAGGATGCTGACATCATCAGACTTTCTAAAGAGGAATGTACTTCTTTTAATGTGTTTTCCCAGTCCCCAAAAAGGGCACACCTCTCATAGGAAATCACATACATACACACACACACACACACCCCAGTCTCCAAAAAGGGCACTCCTCTCAAAGGAAATCATACACACAACCCCCATACATTCTCAGCATTTGCAGGATTCAAACCCCTGCCAAACTATGTTATGATACTTGAGAAATACACATTAACACAGGGCACTATATGCTTTACTGGGTGGCTTCTCTTCTCCTGCTATATTTGTAGGATGCTGTCATCATCAGACTTTCCAAAGAGGAATATACCTCTTTTAATGTGTTTTCCCAGTCCCCAAAAAGGGCACTCCTCTCATAGGAAATCACACACATACACACACTCCCCCCAGTCTCCAAAAAGGGCACTCCTCTCAAAGGAAATCACACACACACACCCCATACACTCTCAGTGTTTGCAAGATTCAAACCCCTACCTAACTATGTTATGATACTTGAGAGATACACATTAACACGGCGCGCTTTATGCTTTACTGGGCAGTTTCTATTCTCCTGCTATATTTGTAGGATGCTGTCATCATCAGACTTTCCAAAGAGGACTATACCTCTTTTAATGTGTTTTCCCAGTCCCCAAAAAGGGCACTCCTCTCATAGGAAATCACACACACACCCCCCAGTCTCCAAAAAGGGCACTCTTCTCAAAGGAAATCACACACACACACACAGAGTTTGCAGGTTTCAAACCCCTGCTTAACTATGTTATGATACTTGAGAGACATGCATTAACATGGCACACTATATGCTTTACTGAGTGGATTTTGTTCTCCTGCTGTATTTGTAGGATGCTGTCATCATCAGACTTTCCAAAGAGGAATATACCTATTTTAATGTGTTTTCCCAGTCCCCAAAAGGGAACTCCTCTTATAGGAAATCACACACAAACACACACTGTCAGCAGGATTCAAACCCCTCCCTAACTATGTTATGAGACTAAAGAAATATGCATTAACACGGCACTCTATATGCTTTACTGGGCAGTTTCTCTTCTCCTGCTATATTTGTAGGATGCTGTCATCATCAGACTTTCCAAAGAGGAATGTACCTCTTTTAATGTGTTTTCCCAGACCCCAAAAAGGGCACTCCTCTCAGAGGAAGTCACACACATCGCCCCATACAGTCAGCGTTTGCAGGATTCAAACCCCTACCAAACTATGTTATGATACTAGAGAGATACGCATTAACATGATGAGCTATATGCTTTACTGGGTGGTTTCTCTTCTCCTGCTATATTTGTAGGATGCTGACATCATCAGACTGGACATGGACTTTGTTTTATGCAATCCCAGGAATGAGCCATGTGGGTCGGCAGGTGTCAACAGCTTGAACAGGACCCCATAACTCTTACCTTGTGTGATCTATCTGTGGACATATTGACATTCCTTCATATGTCAACACATATTTATGCACAGATTGTTGGTTTTGTGGATACGACATGTGTCTGGGATGTTAATAAAGGGCTATTCAAAGTCTATGTGGGACATGTGTAGCTCTGTTCAGTGATGTATGTCCTGGGTGTCTACCTTGCAAACAGTCTAGCATGTTTGGAAACCATGATCTGCACATGAACATACCACAGTTGGTAGGGTTGTGTGTTTGTCAGCTTCCAATAGCTCTGTTTATGACTTCAACCATAATGGACTCCATGGCCTTGCAGATCAGACTTCATAGGCTTACTGGACTATACTTCTCATGGTGTGTTGTGCCAACATGGTTCCAGATCCTGTGGAGAGGGTGAGGTTCAACAGACTGTTCAGGTGCAGGGTCTGTTTGTTCTGTAGTTCATGCATGACACATATTGGGAAACAATGTAATCCAATTGCTGCCATGCTTTTGGCTTTGGGGGAAGCTGTGCAGCCATTCTGCATGTGATACCTCCTGGTATGATGACTGGGACTATCGTCAATGGGAGGTGGGTATGTCTATATGGGTCTGTCTGACAGTATGTCGGCATTGTCAGTCAGGTACAGTTGGCCCTGTCTCAGGACATATATGAGTGTACATTGCTATTTATGACATAGCTGAAGGAGATGTCATGCTTCAGTCTAGAATCCTTCTCAGCTACTCTTTACAAAACACCAACAAACCTGAGCACTAATCCCTGTTATACTCTTTTACACACTTAACACCCTACTGATCCTTTCTGATCAGGCTACGGAGTATGTCATCATAATATTCTGGCATGTCCAGGGGTCGGTTTCGTGTGTACTCTCCAGTCCAGCTAGTGAATATTGTGGTTTTGACACAATGTCACATCTGTCTCATGTACACAGACAACCCTCTCCTTCTCCCAACAAACTCAGATATATGGGAGAGATGCAACAATACTGACATACAGGAGGCTGAGCTCTCTCGACCCATGACTGGCATAGTCTATCAGGTGATGAAGGTAACCACACACACCACATATCAGTCTCACATAAACCTATTGCGATAGCAATCAAACCACATTATCACACATAAACATACTCGGAGGCTCTACATAAACTCTGCCTAAGCAGCAGAGACCTCCAAAGCAGACACACAAACAACTGCTACCCCACTACAATACCCACATATCACATAGTTCCCAATGTCAGTGTGCCACACAGTCACTGCCCTTTCGGCTAAACAAGACAACTAATACACTTGTAATAGGTGACACTTATTGTCAGACACACTGACGTCCCACTCAACAGACCAAACAAGGGAATAGTCACTTTGAGCTGTCTCTCGGGTGCCAGGATCCGCAACATAACACATGCACTCAGGTCACTCCAAAGCAAGTACAGGACTGGCTCCATCATTGTCCATGCTGGTGCGTACACCCTCAGACATTCCTCCCTGGACCACATGACATGATACATAGAGGAACTCTCTGATCATGTAGCCCAGGCCAGTATGACCCTGATCTTGTATAGCATCTTACACTCACCAAGTATGATGTCACAGTATACCAACAAACTGATCATGTTTAACAGTTGGCTAACATATTGGTGTCATTCACAGGGGATACAGTGTCTGTCAGCCTGGGGTGACATGCTCGACATGCCACGTAGCTTCCCTATGGACAGCTTGCACCTGTCACCCTTGGACTTTCGAATACTGGCTAAGGCACTTGCTACCACCATACTGCATGTTTTAAGTGGGGCTCAAAAGACAAACCCACCTCCATAGACATTACAGAGTACATGACACTGAGGGTAATGCTGCTCAACACCAGATGTGTTACCCTCAAATTACGACCACTCAGGAATCTCCTCAGTATGGACAACAGCGATATCTGTGCACTAACAGACACCTGGTTTAGGCTCCCAAATGCACACCAGCACTACCGAGTTATATTTCATACCATGCTTTCTGACCACAAAACTCGGACTGGCCAACACAAATAGGGGGAGTATCCATATACATCACAGATACACATACCTCCGGGTTGGTAGCACTGCACAAAGCATCACAAACCATACATATGCACCTAACATTGTGCAAATCTGCCTTTTGGTTTGTTGCCTGCTACAGACCACCCTCCCAAACTCAGGAACCACACTCGGCTTTCCTGGGAACACTGGACAATATGAAGATCTCCCCAAACACCATTATATTGGGTGACTTCAAATACCCACTCATTGATTGGGGATAGTACTCAGGCCCCAACACCCTCGCCCAACACTTGCTACTATTTGTAAACTCATATGCTATGGCACAACTGGTCACCACACCCACAAAAGGGGACAACATATTGGACATGATCATCACCAAGCTGGGGACTCTATGTTCCACACCTGAGATATACCCCTCATTGGTGAGGTCAGAACATACATTTATCTCACTGGACATCCATATCCCGTCCCCACACCCATCCTGGGTAATCTTCGTGAACTTCTCAAAAGCAAACGTCACACTTCTCCAAACCAAGGTGGTATCCTTCAGAGGCCCTGGAACAGTGGTAAGTATGGCTCAGACTGCTGAATCCTTTACATACGCATTCTATGGATACTTAGTGGACTGCATGGATTGTGCTATCCCAAATAACAACTGGACTCACTCCTCCAATGGTAGGGGACCTATCTGGTAGACCCGGCCATTAATAAGCTATACAATGAAAGGAGGATGCTACTACATGATAGAGCACAATCCCAGACAGGGAAGGCATCTGTGATCTGTACTAGCAGACAGCTACAATCACTCATGTATTTATGTCAGGCCCGCTTCTAACGGACAATTGCACCAGACACATAAGACACTCACAAGGCCTACTTCTGTTAATTCAGGTACCTGGGTGGACACTCACTGATATGCTGTGAGTTACTGCATACTGACTAAACATACCCTGAACCCACAGACATTGCCAACATCCTGGCAAATGGTTCAGTGCAGATGCCCCCCCCCCATCCCCCCTAAGGATCTACTGTTCATCCCAACAGAGTGTAACCTCCCTGACATCACAAATAAACAGGTGAGTGCTGCCCTCCCCACAGCAGACAACACAGCATCAATGGGACCAGACGATGTCCCGACCTGCGTCTTACAAGGGCTTCATGACAGACGTAACCCTCACATTACGTCACTGTTCAATATCAGAGTTACTGCAGGATATGTACCCACGGAATGGTGTACAGCGATAGTGGTCCCGCTCCACAGAGTTGCTGCCACAACAGACCACAGACAATATCGGCCTATAAGGCTAACTAGCCTGTTCTGCAAATCTATGGAGCATATTGTAATGGGACTCATGCACATAGACATCGGGAACCTACAGACACTGGGTTCTACACATTTCAGCGTTGTTGTGGACAGATCTTGCCTCTTGGACCTGTTCATATTCTTTAAACAGTTACCAGGTCCATCGGTGTAGGGACTGTTGTCCACACAGCCTGCCTGGACCTTGCACAACCCTTCGACAGAATATCCCTCTCGGCCATTATGCATAGGCTCACCGGCGTTGATATCGACACATATCTTACACGATGGATTGCTACCTGGATCAGGGATAGCACCCACATGCTCAGTATTGCAGGTGGCATGTCTGACTATACACCAGCTACACATGGCATCACACAAGGCTCAGTTCTGGGACCTCACTTGTTCAGTATATATTTGTGTGACATACAGGCTAACACAGGAGGAATATGGCTGACCATGTTCGCAGATTACGGCGAACTGGGTGCCATAATCAACTCTCCAGCTGGCACATGTATACTCAAACAGGGTCTCACAGAGATAGGATGACTGGTGCTTGAGCCATGGCCTACAGCTAAATGCCATTAGTTGCATAGTCATCCCCTTTGGGAATAACAACATGCCCACACATTACCATATAGGTAGTAATCCATTACATATGGTAGTAGTTGTTAGGGGTTTGGGGACACAACTTGTTCATACTCTCACCTTTGACAATCACGTTGCCAAAGTGGTTAGACAGAACTTCTATATAGCCCACCTTATCCCATATGGTTTCACATGCTGATCAAGTAAGGTCATTGTGCCCCTATACTCATCACGACCATGCTTGGTTACAATGCCACATTTGGGATGTACCTTACCCGACACCTGCAGCAACTGTAATGGCCACAATTGTTCCTCAACAAGCAGATGTAGGGACTCACACAGATGCCCTGCACAGTTCAGATACAGAACTCCAGCTCTACTCAGTCGCTTACCACCTACTCGGATATGTTGTGTGCCTGTAGTTTAAGGAAATATCCAAAGCAGATTTATTGGACATGCTCCAACTCAGGATATCCGTCTCCCTTGGAGATACACACTCCAGGGACATATACCTCAGCACAGATGTTAATAGGACATGCTGGAAGGACAGATTCTTATCCCAGAGGCTCCACTCATTCCGGATTGTAATCCCAGTTTCGCATGGGCAGAGCCACCCACTGACCACCTACAGGCAACATCTTGACAAGTGGATGGGTGATCGTATGTTTACCCATGGGATATCTCCTGGGTCTCTGCTAGACAGAGGCACAGTACACTAAACATAAATGGGCTATCTTGTGTGACCTACTATTCACAGGCACAGTGTTCTACTTTGACAGGGTTGCGAAAGCCAGACACACTCTGGCTAGGCTTGTACATGCCCTAGGGTGGATAGCCTAGTATCAACCTCTGAACCTATGGTAATGTTCAGGATGCACAATGTTTATTGCTGATACTGTTTACAGGTTTTATCGTCTTTGCTTTTCCACTTTCTATGAACAACTTAGGTATCTGCTGAACATATTTGATTATGACAGGGTTCCACTATATTATATATGTGTCTGTTGTCATATAACTGTGTGCACAGGGCAGATTGCTGGATAGTGAGAGGTTCCTGGGTTAACACATGCAACTGCCTGATATGTGTGGCCCACTGCTGTACTCCGACATGGCCTAGGTGTGTGAGCATGCCCAGTTCAGACTGTCAGTGTTCTGTTGTCTGACATTTGTCTCATTTGTTCAAGTGTGTGAGCATGCCCAGTGTGACCTTTCAGTATGTTGCTGTCTGAGGTCCACTACATTTGTTGATGTATGTGTACATGTCCAAGATTAACATTTCTACTGTGTGTGTTGAAAGTCAGGTTCTATTCTTACTGCGGGACTCACCTTTGTGTCATAACTTGACAGGGATTATGCTGTGCCTGCAGGGTTTCCATGGAATACTTTGCATAGACTTATCAACATTTCTTCATAGAGGCTGACTACACCAATACTGTCATGGTTTAGTGGTTCAGTACTATAGCTATAGTGCGCAGTGTCCTGGGTTCGAGTCCCATAACTGCTTTATGTTTTCATACTGAGCAGACCAGACTTCTTAAGGACCAGTAGAGCAAATATGAGCATGTTGGCTTTTGTTCAGCTATGCCCTACTTAGGTTCATAGGTTCATACTAGGTTATCTGCCCTAAGGCATTTACAAGCCTAGCCAGAGTGTGTTTGGCTTTCACCACTCTCTGAACTGATTTTACTGTGCCCTGTTTAAGGTTAGTTTACCGTGCCTCTGTCTAGTAGTGACACCAAAGTAATCCCCGGGGTAAACCTACAATCTCCCATCCACTCGTCAAGATTACTCTTGAAGAGAGTCAGAGAGGGGCTCTGCCTAACATGGACTGGGATTCTATTCCAGAGTGAAGGGAGCCTCTGGGTTATGAATCTGTCCCTCCAGCATGTCCTATTTATTTCTGTGCTGAGGTTCAAGTACCTTGAGCGCATAGCTCTAAGGGATTTGGATTTTCTGAGGTGGAGCATGCTCATTAATTCCGGGTTGGACATGGCTTTATACGTCAGACATAGATCGCCTCTAAGTAGGTGTTATGCAACTGAGTACAGCTGGAGTTTCTTTAACCGAGCAGCATATGGCATCTGTTTGAGTCCCATGATCCTCTTTGTGAGGTACTTTTGGGGTCTTTCTAGTTGCTGCAGGTGTCGGATAAGGTACATCCCAAATGGGGCATTGCATTCAATTATGGGCCTGATGAGGGATGAATGAAGGGGCACAATGACCTCCCTCGATCTAGATGTGAATCCTTTCATGATAAGGTGGGCTATATAGACGGTCTTTCTAACCACTTTGGCAATGTGGTTGTCAAAGGGGAGATTACTGTCAACTTGGGTCCACAGGTCCCTAATTACTTCTTCTGTACTTAATGGATTCCCGCCTATGTGGTAATTTGTGGGCACTTTGTTTTTGCCAAAGGGTATGACTATACACTTTTTAGCGTTTAGCTTTAGGCCATGGCTCTGGCACCAGTTATCCATCTCTATGAGACCCTTTTGGAGGATGCTTGTGTCAGCTGGAGAGTCAATTATGGCGCCCAGTTTGCAGTCATCTGCAAACTTGGTCAGCCACAGTCCTCCTGTGTTAGCCTGAACCTCTGAAAAATATATGCCGAACAAGAGAGGTCCCAGGACTGAGCCTTGTGGGACGCCACTTGTAACTGGTTTAGAGTCTAACATGGCTCCAGCAATTCTGACTATGTGGGTTCTGTCCTTGAGCCAGTTTGCAACCCATCTTATGACATAGGGGTTTATATTTATGCTGGAGAGCTTATCTATGATGCCCGAGTGGGGTATTGTGTCAAAGGCTTTTGCAAGGTTCAGATAGGCTGTGTGGACTACCTTCCCCTCATCAATGGCCTTGGTGACTGTTTCAAAGAAATCAACCAGGTTTAAGAGGCAGGATCTGCCCTTAACAAAGCCAAATTGGGTAGGATCCAGTGTGTGTAGGTCCCCAATGTCTTTGTTTATGAGTTCCATGATGATCCTCTCCATAACTTTGCAGACCAGGCTAGTCAGGCTTATGGGGCGATAGTTTCCAGGGTCCGTAGAGGCACCACCTTTGTGGAGTGGGACCACTGTTGCTTTACGCCATTCTTTGGGTGCATATCCTGTAGTAAGGCTGAGATTGAACAGCAGCTTTATGTGGGGGTTTAGCTCTTCTTGGAGTTTAAGTAGGACGCAGCCCAGGACACCATCTGGTCCCATTGATGCTGTGTATTTTTCTTTGGAGAGGGCGGCTCTCACCTGAGCATGTGAGATGTCAGGGAGCCAACACTCTGCTGGGATAGATATTTGCGGAAGGGGGGAAGGGGGGAGAAGTTTGCACTGAACCTGTCTGCCAGGATGTTGGCAATGTCTGTGGGTTCAGTGTATTTTTTGTCATTTTGGACCAACTCTGAGCATATGTGGGAGTTGCCACCCAGGTTCCTAACATAACTAAAGAAGGCCTTGTGATTATCTTTAGTGTCCTGTGCCATTTTTCTCTCGAAGCTGGCCTTGGATGATTTTATGAGGGATCGTAGTTTTTTGCTAGTACTGATCAGAGATGCGTTCCCTTTTAGGGATTTTACTCTATCATGTAGTAGCATCCTCCTTCTGTTGTACAGCTTATTTATGGCTGGGGTCCATCAGGTAGGACGCCTGCCTTTGGATGATTGGGTCTTGGTTTTGTTTGGGATAGCAGGATTCATGCATTCCTGAAGGTGCCCATAGAATGCATTTATAAAGGATTCTGCAGTTTGAGCCATAGTTTCCACTGGCCCGGGGGCCTTGAAGGATTCCACCTCGGTTTTGAGAAGTGTGACGTTAGCTTTTGAGAAGTTTTTCACTGTGGTTTTCTGGGCTGTGGGTGGGATCGGGATGTGGATATCCAGTGAGATTGATTTATGGTCCGATCTTACCAATGAGGGAAATACCTCTGGTATGGAGCATAGAGTCCCCTTGTTGGTGATGACCAGGTCCAGTATGTTATCTCCTCTTGTGGGGGTGGTGACTAGTTGTTCCATAGCATTTGAGTTTATAAATTCTAGGAACCTTTGGGCTAGGGTGTTGGGGCTTGAGTAATGCTCCCAGTCAATGTTTGGGTAGTTGAAGTCACTCAATATAATGGTGTTTAGAGAGACCTGCATATACTTACACCCAGCTTAGCCAACATTGCTCAATATTAACCAACATTGCTGGACGTTGCCCAATATTACTCAACATTGACCACAGTTGTGCTAGTTGGTGTGTGCAATTTTCTTTACATATACTACATGGTGGTAAATGCTGTTTAGCACTGCTTTATATTGCTTAACACATGGCAATCATGCCTCAGGTGGTGCTGTAGGGCTGGCTATGTCAGATGCACATACTACACTCCCTATACATGTTTGGAAGCAGGTAGTGTCAACTTAGGCATCCCTTTTACTATATGTGCGAGTCAGAGAGAGGTATCATTTCCAGAGTTCCTACTGAGCCAGTGTATGTGCTATGCGTTGCATCTTTGCCAAGGCCAAAGCATACTGGGCAAGTCTCCTTCTGCCTACTGGGGCAGGCTCAGGTTGTTCCTCCTCCGAGTCACGCTCTGCCTGTGATGGCCTTGGCAATGGTGGGGGGTTGTTTGGCCCAGGCCTATGCTGGTCCTGCTGCAGCTGTTTTCGCAGGATCATATTATGTAGCATAGCACATACCATGACAATTTGGGTACATGTAGTTGGTGAGTACTGCAAGGCTCCACCAGATGTGTCCGGGCACTGGAACCGTGACTTGAGCAGCCCAAACATACGCTTGATTACATTTCGCGTTTGTGTGTGTGCCTCATTATGGCATTCCTGTTCAGGTGTGTGTGCGTTTCTGATGGGTGTCATCAGCCACGGCTCCAGTGCATAGCCAGCATCCCCCACTAGGTGACCATGTGAGATGTCCCCGCTGGCAAATGTTTGGTACAGCTGCGTCAGATGCCAGATATGAGAATCATGGTAGCTTCTAGGGCAGCCAGCGCACACATTCAGTATTATGTCCTGGGCATCACACACGACCTGGAAGTTGATGGAGGGGAAGCCCTTCCAGTTGAAGTAGACCCTACCCCGCTCACCGGCTGGTGCTTTGATGCATATGTGCGTGCAGTTTATTGCACCCACTACCTCAGGGTATTCTGCTATTTGATGGAAGAGACACATATTGCTGGCCAATTCCTCATGGGAATTGGGGAAATATACATGATCACCGACATGTGCTGACATGGCATCCAGGAACTGGTGCAGTACCCTGGATGCTGATACCTGTGATATCCCCATCATATCACCAGTTGGCCTCTGGAAGGTACCTGTTGCTAATATTCTTAGGCCAGCACATACCTTGGTTTCCCCTGGAATGGGTTCCCCTCTGTTGGTTCTGTGTGTGAGGTGTGGCCTGTACAGCTCAACAATTTGCTGCAAGAGGTCTCTGTCCACTCTATAGCGCTCCACTATCTCCAGCTCATGTAGCCCCTGGTAGGTTACCCTGGGCCTGTACACTCTTCTCCGTCTCCTCACTGTGGGTTGTCCAGCAGCATTTGCATTATAACCACCCTCAGCATGTTGCATATGTCACCTTATAACAGCAATGGCAGCTCCTAACATTTTTTGTCTCAGTAAAGCTTTTTCAGTTTTCACTTCAATTAGCTTACTGCAGTGTTGCAGTGTCTCTTGAGAGAAACATAATGGACTGTTGTTTGCAGAGTTTTAAGTGCTGGGCTGGGCTAGTGTACTGCCTGTGTAATTGCCTGATTCTGATTGTTTTCACCTGCTAGCTCTACTAGTACTCCCTGGTAACTTCCTACTATTTGGTGTGCTTCCTTTTCCCTTTCTGTTTCCTCAGGGGGCAGCACCGCGCACACAAGCGCAAACACACGCACAGCAGCTCACACATGCGCACACATGCTTACATGGACTAAAACTTGCTTATTCTTGTTAAAACGTGCGCACACCAGTGCAAATGCTCTTACAACTGTTTACACAGCCTTACATATGCTTACTCCGGCTTACACGTGCACACACCATAGGTTCGTAGGTTCATAGGTTCATACTAGGCTATCTGCCCTAGGGCATTTATAAGCCTAGCCAGAATGTGTTTGGCTTTCGCCACCCATTTTAAATTTATTTTGCTATGCCCTTTTTCGAGGTTAGTATACTGTGCCTCTGTCTAACAGTGACAGAGAAGTGATACCCGGGGTAAACCTACGATCTCCCATCCACTCATCAAGATTTCTCTTGAAGAGAGTCAATGAAGGACTCTGCCTAACCTGGACTGGGATTTTATTCCAGAGTGAAGGGAGCGTCTGGGTTATGAATCTGTCCCTCCAGCATGTCCTATTTATTTCGGTGCTGAGGTTCAAGTCTCTCGAGCGCATAGCTCGATGGGATTTGGATTTTCTGAGGTGAAGCATGTCCATTAATTCCGGGTTGGACATGGCTTTATACGTCAGGCACAGATCGCCTCTGAACAGGCGGTATACCACTGAGTAGAGCTGGAGTTTCTTTAACCGGGCAGCATATGGCATCTGTTTCAGCCCTTTGATCCTCTTGGTGAGGTACTTTTGGGGTCTTTCCAGTTGCTGCAGGTGTCTGGTAAGGTACATCCCAAAAGGGGCATTGTACTCAATTATGGGCCTGATGAAGGATGAGTAAAGAGGCACGATGACCTCCCCTGATCTAGATGTGAATCCCTTCATGATTAGGTGGGCTATATAAAATGTTTTTCTAACCACTTTGGCCACGTGGTTGTCAAATGAGAGATTGCTATCAACTTGGGTCCCCAAGTCCCTAATTACTTCTTCTGTACTTAATGGATTACCACCTATGTGGTAATTTGTGGGCACTTTGTTTTTGCCAAAGGGGATAACTATACACTTTTTGGCATTTAGCTTGAGGCCATGGCTCTGGCACCAGTTGTCTGTTTCTATGAGGCCCTTTTGGAGGATGCTTGTGTCGGCTGGAAAGTCGATTATGGCGCCCAGTTTGCAGTCATCTGCGAACTTGGTCAGCCACAGTCCCTCCATGTTGGCCTGTACCTCCGTGAAATATATACCGAACAAGAGAGGTCCCAGGACTGAGCCTTGTGGGACACCACTTGTAACTGGTTTGGAGTCTGACATGGCTCCAGCAATTCTAACCATGTGGGTTCTGTCCTTGAGTCTGTTTGCAATCCATCTAGTGACATAGGGGTTTATATTTAAGCTGGTGAGCTTATCTATAATGCCCGAGTGAGGTATTGTATCGAAGGCTTTTGCGAGGTCCAGGTAGGCTGTGTGGACCACCTTCCCCTCGTCAATGGCCTTGGTGACTGTTTGAAAGAAATCAACCAGGTTTAAGAGGCAGGATCTGCCCTTAACAAAGCCGAACTGGGTAGGATCCAGTGTCTGTAGGTCTCCAATATCTTTATTCATGAGGTCCATGATGATCCTTTCCATAGCTTTGCAGACCAAGCTAGTCAGGCTTATGGGGCGATAGTTTCCAGGATCCGTTGAGGCACCACCTTTATGGAGAGGGACCACTGTTGCTGTACGCCACTCTTTGGGCACATATCCTGTAGTAAGGCTGAGATTGAACAGTAGTTTTATGTTTGGGTTTAGCTCTTCTTGGAGTTCATGTAGGATGCAGCCCGGGACACCGTCTGGTCCCATTGATGCTGTGTTTTTTGCTTTGGAGAGGGTGGCTCTTACCTGAGCATCTGAGATGTCAGGGGAGCAGCACTCTGCTGGGATAGATATTTGCCCTTTTGGTGGGGGGGGGGGAGTTTGCGCTGAACCTGTCAGCTAGGATGTTGGCAATGTCTGTGGGTTCAGTGTAGTTTTTGTCATTTTGGACTAATTCTGAGCATATTTGGGAATTACCACCCAGGTTCCTAACATAACTAAAGAAAGCCTTGTGATTATCCTTAGTGTCCTGTGCAATTTTTCTCTTGAAGCTGGCCTTAGACAATTTTATGATTGCCCGTAGTTTTTTGCTAATACTGATCAGTGATGCCTTCCCTTTTTGGGATTTTGCTCTATCATGCTTCCTCCTTCTATTGTATAGTTTGTTTATGGCTGGGGTCCACCAGACAGGACGTCTGCCTTTGGAGGATTGGGTCTTGGTTTTATTTGGGATCGCATGATCCATGCATTCCTGAAGGTGTTGATAGAATGCATTTATAAAGGATTCTGTGGTCTGGGCCGTATTTTCCACAGGCCCGGGGGCTTTGAAGGATTCCACCTCAGTTTTGAGGAGTGTGAAATTTGCTTTAGAGAAGTTTTTCACTGTGGTTTTCTGGGCAGGAGGTGGGGTCGGGATGTGAATATCCAGTGAGATTAGTTTATGGTCTGATCTTACCAGTGAGGGATAAACTTCTGGTCTGGAGCATATAGTCCCCATGTTGGTGATGATCAGGTCCAGTATGTTTTCCCCTCTTGTGGGAGTGGTAACAAGTTGTTCCATAGCATTTGAGTTTATAAATTCTAGGTACCTTTGGGCTAGGGTGTTGGAGCTAGAGTAATGCTCCCAGTCTATGTTTGGGTAGTTGAAGTCGCCCAATATAATGGTGTTTGGAGAGACCTTCATATTTTCCAGTGTTCTCGAAGGCCGAGTGGGGTTCCTGGGTTTGGGAGGGTGGTCTGTAGCAGGCTATAAACTGGAAGGCAGTTTTACCCACTGTTAGTTGCACATGGATAGTCTCTGATGCTTCGTGCTTTGCCACCAACCTGGAGGTGTGGGTATCTTTGATGAATATCGATACTCCCTCCTTTTGTGGTTCGGTCCAAGTTTTGGGGCGAAAAGCATGGTATGAGGTATAACCTGAAGTGCTGGGGAGCTCTCGGAGCCCTGAACCAGGTTTCTGTTACTGCACAGATATCGATGTTCTCCATGCTAAGGAGAGTTTTGAGTGCGTGCATCTTGAGGTTTAGACTTCTGGCGTTGAGTAGCATTACTCTTAGTTTCTTATCCCTTGTGATACTTATGGAAGTGGGTTTGTCTTTTGAGCCTTGCCTAAAAAAGGCACTATGGGGGTAGCAAGAGCCTTTGCCAATATCTGAAAGCCCAGGGGTGACAGGTGCAAGCCATCCCTAGCGAAGCATCGTGGCTTGTCGAGCATATCATCCCAAGCTGACAGGCATTGGATCCCCTTTGAATGACACCAGTACTTAAGCCAATTGTTGAAATTGATCATCTTGTCTTCATATTGTGCCATCATTCTTGGTGAGGGTAAGATGCTACTCAAGGTCAGGGTCATACCGGCCTGGGCTACATGCTCAGAGAGCTTCTTTATGTCTCTTTTCATGTAGTCCAGGGAGGTACGTCTCAGGTCATTCACACCAGCATGGACAATGACGGAGTCATATTTGTACTTGCCTTGAAGTGACATGAGTGCTTGTGTTATGTGGCAGATCCTAGCGCCCGACAGGCTTCTCACCGTGACCCTCTCCTTGTTCAGCCTGGTGAGCGGGAAGTCAGTGTGCCTGACGATAGAGTCACCTATTACAAGTGTATCAGGTGTGTTGTTTAGTCTTAAGGGCTGTGACTGTTCGGCACACTGGCTTTGTAAGATATGTGTTGCATGTGTTTTGTTTTGGGGTAGTGGTTGCTTGGGTGTCTGCTTTGGAGGTCTCTGCTGCTTAGGCAGATCTTTATTTAGAGCCTCCGAGTATGTTTTTGTGTGATTATGTGTTTGGTTTGCTGTCGTGGTAGGTCTATGTGAGACACGCTCAGCAAGAAACTTTGGTGTTATCCACGGCATACACCTTCAATTTCTTTACTTTACCTAGCCTACCTGTTGACACACCTCTTTCAATGATATGTAAATGTCACCTGACACATGCCACTCTGCTCCAATGAGCTTCACTTCTTTCATACATGCCCCCCTCGTGATGTCACCTATCTTCTACTCTGTTACCCCCCCTTATCCTACTCCTACATTCCACTGACTGTGCTCATTTGCTATGTAAACTTGCGATTCACTATCCTAACCCTCATTTGCACAGGACTGCCTACTAATGCTTGGTTACATCTCTTAGACTAAGCTTTCCCCCTTAACAACCTCTACTCGGTGGCCATGTTGTCTTCAGCCTGCCATTCACTTGCATTATAAATTCATATCAGCAATAAAATCCACATTTGTGTATCTTAATTATTGATTTTCTGGTTTTTAGGGTGCAGCGTGTTTGCGTGGTGCTGCGCTATGCTTAAACCCCGGAGATCGGGATGAAAAAAAAAAGTTATTTTATTTTTATTTTGCATCACTTCACATTGCCAATGACCATATTTTTCGCCATTGGCATGCTTCCTCCTGTAAATGCATCCTTTTTTTGGAGCTGTCATGGCTCCGTTTTGCTATTTGCAGAACCGTACTCAGTTGTCAACTGAGTACATTTCTGCAAATAACACTACTCCTACTCGGACAGGTTTGGGTTTCCTGGATCGCAAATTTAGCTCATTTGCATAGCTTTCACCTGCAATTGAGGTAATTTGATATCCAAGCCCTGTCCGTGTAGGACTAGTTTTGAGAGCTCTGTTGCACGCCCCTAACGGCTGTTCCTGGATCGCTCAGTGGACTGTTGGCTGCATGGAGTATTACTCTACTCTTAGACTCCGTGCAAACCTTCGTGAATCCGGCCCATTGTGTATATTTATATATCATATTTCTTGTGTTATTTTATTTCATGAAAATCAACAACAAAACTATTTATAGAAAAACTCGCACAGGCAATGGAAGAAAAAGTAGAACCTACACAGAGGGTTCCCAAGTTAGTAACCAAACTGGAAAACCAAACACTTTAAGAAAACAACAATAATCACTGCAACTCTGGGTTGGCTGCATATTATAAAACAGATTATACTGTTCATAGGATCATAGGAGGTTACTTGGCTAATAGCCCTGGGGCCCTTACAAACCTAGCCAAGAGTTTATCCCCAAAAAAAGAAATATCAGTCATTACCTGTCGCCCTGTCAATGAAGGACACAGGTGAAACCCCTGGGACAAATTTGTGGTTTCCCATCCACTCATCAAGTTTGCGCTTGAAGAGGGTTAGGGAGGTGGTCTGTTTGACATGTATGGGAAGTCTATTCCAGACACGGGGCAGCCTCTGGGAAACAAGCCTGTCTTTCCAGCAGGTTTTGTTGATGTTGCATATTAGATTTAGGCTTTTTGAGCGGGTAATGTGTGAGGAGTTAGACTTACAGATATGGAGCATCTCTAGTATGGCAGGGTCCGATATTGCCTTGTAGCAAGACACAGATCAACTCTGAGCAATCTGTATGATACTGAATAGAGTGATAGTGATTTAAGCCTGTCCACATAGGACAGGTGTTGGAGGCCATGGCTTCTCTTTGTGAGGTATTTCTGTGGCCTTTCCAGTTGATGCAGGTATTTGGAGAGGCACATACCAAATGGGGCATTATACTCAATTATTGGCCTAATAAGGCCGGAGTACAGAGATGTAATAACCTCCTTTTTTCTGGATACAATCCCTTTAACTATGGGATGAACCAAGTAAAAGGCTTTTCTGACCCCCTGCCACTACATGATGGTTGAATGTGAGATTGTTGTCAACCTGAGTACCCAAGTCTCTCAACAGAGGTTATATGCTTAGAGGGTTGCTGCTGCTGATGTGGTAATCAGTAAGGGCTGTGTTTTTGACGAATGGTATGATAATACATTTTTTTACATTTAACTTAAGGCTATGACTTTGGCACCAGTCATTTGATGCTTTGAGACCCTCTTGCAATATGTTAACATCATTTGGGGAGTCAATGACAGCACCTAACATACAGTCGTCCGCAAATTTGGCCACCCACAGGCCTTTTGTCTTTGCCTGGACCTCTGAGATGTAGATGCCAAACAGTAGGGGTCCCAAGACAGATCCTTGGGGAAAACCATTAGTGACAGGTCTGCTGTCAGAGGTGGAGGCACCTATTTTGACCTTGTGGGTCCTATTGTTGAGCCAGTTGGCTACCCACCTGATGAGACAGGGATTTACGCCAAGTTATGTTAGATTTTTGATGATGCCCAAGTGGGGGATTGTGTCAAAGGCCTTGGCCAAGTCAAGGTATGCTGTATGTACTGACTTTCCTTCATCCAGGGCCTTGGTGACAGTCTCAAAGAAGTCAACCAGGTTCAACAGGCAAGATCTGGTCTTGATGAATCCAAACTGAGTGGGGTCAAGGGCTTGGAGATCACCTATGTCCTTGTTTATGAAATCCATAATAATAAGCTCCATGGCTTTAGAGATCAGATTTGTCAAGCTAATGGGGTGGTTGTTTCCAGGGTCAGTAGTGGAACCACCTTTGTGCAAGGAGATGACAATGGCAGTTCTCCACTCTGCTGGAATAAAGCATGTACTTAGGCTGTGGTTGAATAGGGTGCTCAATGACAAAGCTAGTTCCTGCTGGAGATGATCCAGAATACAGTCTGGGATACTATCAGGTTCCATGGAAGTTGTGTTCTTTGCCTTGGCTAGAGAAAAGGAGATGTCTTACCAATGAATTGGTGCTGCTAAACAAAAATCAGTCCAGTATCAAAAAGAAAAGCTTGCACTAAAACCACAAATCATTAAAGGAGTTTTATTATTCGTGGTTGTGGTGCAAGCTTTTTTTTTTGATACTTTGCCTTGGATAGGGCATTTAACACTTGATCTATGGAGATGTGAGGTGCAGGACAAGTACTGAGGATGTCTCTTGGGCCTTTGTGGGGGATAGGGGGGTGAAGTTTGTGCTGAACCTATCTGCTAGCAGGTTGGCTAAGTCAACAGGATCAGTGTAAGTGGTACCATTAAGTACTAATTCGGAATAAACCTGGGCTTTGCCATAGAGGTTCCTGACATAACTGAAGAAGGTTTTGTGGTTTCCTTTTGTTTTGGAGGCTAGTTTAAATTCATAATTGGCTTTGGAGGTTTTCACTAGTGTTCTAATTTACTTGTTGAGGCTGAGGAAGGAGTTTTTTGAATTTGAAATGTGTTCCTTTTTATCCTGGGACAACAGTTTCTTCCTTTTGTTGTAAAGCCTGTTGGTAGAGGATGTCTACCAGACAGGCTTGGTTTTTCTTGAGGAGCAGGTTTTAGTTCTGTTGGGTATGGCTGAGTCCATTCAGTTGTACAGGTGATTGTATACTGCACTGGTGTACTGTTCAGCATAGTTATCTGCATCATCTGATGGGGCGGTGATGTGAAGCTACTGATACCCTCCTTTAGGAGGTTGCAGTCAGTTTTTCTGAGACGTTTTTTAGCCTGGTTATGGCTGGGGGGTTGGGTGGGAAAGAAACTTTGAATGAGACAGACCGATGATCTGATCTTGCCAGGGAAGAATATATTAGGGGAGTGGTGCAGGGGTCACCATGCTGCTGAGAACTAAGTCCAGAATGTTATCTCCCCTTGTGGAGGATGAGAAGAGCTGGTCTAGTGCATTAGAACGGAGTCAAGGAATCATTGGGTGAGTGCATTAGTGAAGGAATAGTTCACCCAGTCTATAGCGATTTAGTTGAAGTCACCAAGGATCAGGGTGTTAGGGGGTACCTTGATGGAGTCAGGAAGGTCCAGGTAGAAGGAGTGGGTGTCCTGAGTCATGGAGGGGGTCTATAGCTAGCTATAACTTGGATGGGTGTCTTACCAACTGTCAGTTACACCTGGAGTAATTCCAGTGCGTCATGTTGGCAAACCAGTCTGGAGGTGTGCCTGTCTTTAATGAAGATAGAGACTCCACCTCTCTTAGTCTTCCTGACCTCATTTTGGGGTCAGAATGTGTGGAATGAGGTATAGCCTAGTAAGGCAGGGGTGCTTGTCACAGCCCTGAACCAAGTTTCTGTGATTGCACAGACATCGGCATCCTCCAGTGTGAGGAGAGTCTCCAGTGAGTGCATTTTCCAGTTAAGGCTCCTGGCATTATGCAGAATGCCCTTCAATTTACTTTTTGACAGATCTTTTTATGTTGTAAGATTTGTGTTTGGGACATAGCCTAAAAAAAGGCCCAGTGGAGAGGCAAGAGCCTTGGCTAAGATCCGGAATCCCAGGGGTGACATGTGGAGGCTATCTCTGGCAAAGCATCAAGGCCTGTCAACCATGTTATCCCAGGCAGACAGATACTAGATCCCCTTCGAAAGATACCAAAAACTAAGCCAATTGTTGAAGTCAATTATTTTTTGTTGGGATTGTGGTATTATTCTTGGTGAAGGTAGGTTGCTGCTTAGGGCTAAGGTCTTAACCTGCCTGGGACACATACTCTGAGAGCTCAATTATGTCTCTCTTCATATAGTCCAGGGAGGTACGTCTCAAGTCATTCACACCAACATGGACAATGACAGAGTCATACTTGTACCTGTTGTGGAGAGACTTAAGTGTGTGCATGATGTGGCAGATTCTGGCACCAGACAGATAACTGTGATGTTCTCCTTGTCAAGCCTGGTGAGGGGGACATTGGTATGTCTCACAATTAAGTCACCAATGACTAGTATGTTTGGTTTATTGTTATGCCTTATGGGCTGCATTAGTTTAGTGTTATGCCTTATGGGCTGTGTTTGTGAGACATTGGGATGTTGTCTGCTGTGTGTGATGTGTTTGGTGTTGTGTGTGGAATGTTTGTGAGTGTGTTTTGGAGGTCTCTGCTGTATAGGTAAGGTTTTATTGAGGACCTCTGCATAGATGGGTGCATGTTGTGCTATGTGATGTGGGTGGTGTGGTGTTTGTGCTGGCAATCTCCTCTTTGTCAGGAGTACTGAGTGCAGCATGAGAGAGCATGGATTCCAGGTTACTGATGTAGATGCATTTCTCACAAGTAGAAGAATTATGTGCTAGCAGAAGAGAGCTGTCAGTGAACATGAGGCAGTTGCTACACTGTCTCAGTATCCCCATGTCGACCAGGCTGGCAGGAGAAACTGATGAGAATTGTCCAGATATAGTGTTCTAAACACTTGGAAGACTAATGGAGAGAGGGTTTTGATAAGGGTTTGTCCATAAGAGTGTAGAACACAAAAACCTTCTTAAATGTAAAATAACTAGCCTGAAGCACAAGGGCTAAAACCAAAACTAAGATGCTCAGAATAGCAGATAAATTTAATCAGGCTACTAACAAGCAGTAATAAATGCAGCAGAATAAGAGCACTTGAACACTTAAGAGTACACAGCAAAGCAAAATAAGGTAATAAAGTAGGTAGAATACATTTACATTAACAGCAGCTGAATAAAGTGTAATTTTTTTAAGTGGAGATTGTGGAAAGAGAAGATAATTCAAGATTAAGAAACTAAGGGGGTTGGCCTTTCCAAATGCTCTCTCTGTACGTAGTAGACAGAGCTGATGAGATGGGACTGGTAGGAGTGTCTGAAATCAAAGAAGCAAGGGGGTATTCCTTTCCAAATGATCTCACTGTACTCAGTTGAGTGAGCAAATGAGATGGGACTGGGAGGAGTGTCCAAAAACAAATTTACAGCAGGGTCGGGCAATTCCAAAGCAACCAAGTTTAAGAATACAACACATAGGCAGGAAGATGGAAAAACAAACAAACTGCAGAGAGAGAGAGAGAGAGACCACCAATATTCAATCAATATTCAATGAAACAAACAAATGCAGTACAGTTTTGTTAACTATCACTGAAACAGAACAAGAGCAAAAAGTATACTTATATCAGCTTTGTATATCCAGATGGTTGTAGAATCAGTCACAGCCAGCTAAACAGCTCTGCTACTGAGCACAAATACACATAAATGTAACTATACCAGTAGTATAAAACAAACGATAGTCTCCCAGGCAATTAGATACATTTTGTTATATTTTATGTTATAAAATATATAAATGTACATGCAGAATTTTAGTATTTAATGATACATACTAAGTGTTCTTTACATTCATTATCAGGTGTCTGATGGTAATCAGTTTATGTGTTTGAGAAATGTATCTGAAGAAATGTAACTCAAGAGAGAGGTGACATGCTCTTGCATGACATTCATTTCTACAACACAAACTTGTTTTGTTCAGATATATGACTATAATTCATTGCAGTGTATGGCATTTTATTACACTCTTTGGATACTTATACATTTTCTATATATTCTAGGTGCAGATTATTATATATAGAGACACTTACATGTGTTCTATTTTATATGTTATACTTAATTTACATGGGTCTACTTAGGTTCATAGGTTAATAGGATGATATTAGGCTATTGGCCCAGAGGCCCTTATAAGCCTAGCTATGAATTTCACCCATGTTTCCTCAAAGTCAGCACCTGTTTTCCCTGCCCAGCAGGGACACAGTTGGGATCCCAGGGGTATATTTTCTGTTTCCCATCCAGTCATCCAGGTTCCACTTAAAGAGGGCTAGTGAGGTATTCTGCTTGACATGGAGAGGAAGTCTATTCCACAGATGGGGGAGTCATTGGGACACAAATCTATCCTGCCAACAAGTTCTATTAATGTCACAGACCAGGTTGAGACCTTGCATGCAGGTTGCACGAGTAGAGTTTGACTTATGTATAGGCAGCAACTCCATCAAGGCTGAGTCTGAAATGGCCTTGTATGCCAGACACCAGGTCACCTTTGAGCAGTCTGTATGAGACTGAGTAGAGGGACAGGGCTTTTAGCCTATCTATATAGGATAGGTGTTTGAGAACCTGGATTTTCCTGGTCAGGAACCTCTGTGGTCTCTCCAACTGCTGCATGTGCTTGGCAAGGTACATGCCGAAGGGGGCATTGTACTTGATAATGGTCTGATAAGGGAGGAGTACAGGGATGTTATTACCTCCTTGTTCCTGGGTGAAATATCCTTACTTGTGAGGTGGGCCATGTAGAAAGCCGTCTGTACAATGGAGGCAACATGGTCGTCAAAAGTCAGGTTGCTATCAACCTGGGTGCCAAGTCCCACATGACTGATTGCATGCTTAGTAAGTTGTTATTAATGTGATAATTAGTGGGGGCACCATTTTTCCCAAAGGGGATAATAATGCATTTATTGGCATTCAGTTTGAGGCCATGCTTCTGGCACAGGTCATTAGTTTGGTTAAGGCCCTCTTGGAGGATGTTCACATCACTAGAGGAATTTATGACAATGCCCAGCTTGAAGTCATCTGCAAACTTGGTCAGCCATAAACCATTGATTTTGGCTTGCACCTCAGAAAAGTATATCCCAGACAGTAGAGACCGCAAGATCAATCCTT